>NC_040878.1:55636121-55939152 GCF_003676215.2 Rhopalosiphum maidis
CGTAATTTCACTAAAAATCAATTTATTGTTCCTATAAAATAATTAAAATAATAATAATTTTTATTTCTATAAATTTATTTATATCGAAAAATGTTGATAACTGCAAAATGTTCTTATTTAAAAAAAAATAATATATTTTTGATTATCAGAAATGATTTGTAAGACATTGTACGAAATACCTGTATTTTATATAATTTTAAACTATCGAAGTCAACACATGGACTTCAATTGATAATTCACCTGGCATTTTATGTGTTCAGATAATACTATTTTAGTGTAAATTTTTATTATAAGTTTTTTTTTTTTTTACTTCGGTAAAATATTTAAGTTGTTTTATGAATTTCATCAAAATTGCCGGACATATACACATAATAACTTCTGAGCAGTAATCCCAACGTTTAAGAGGTCCAATTAACAGTGGGCCTAATCAGTGGTTACTAATTCGCGAGGTTGTACTGAATAAACATAAAATGCGAAAAAAAATTAGTTTTTTTAAAGATATTACTTACTAATTACTTATTAGTCATTAATTTACTAAACTTAATTATAATAAATTTTCTGAACATTTTCATAAATTCTACATAAATAAAAAATTGTACGAGTAGTTTTCGAGATATTAAATTTTAAATTCAATAACTTTCTAAGATTACAATTATTTGACAAATCATAAAACACAATACATTAAAAAAAAAAAATAATAATAATTAACGAAAAAAGTAAATCCGTTACGACAAAACTGATTGAATCGTTTTATGTTTTTAAATTGAAAAAAATTAATTTCATTACATTATTATAATATTATATACATTGTACGCGCGTTAATGTAAGCGTATAGAATAACAACGGACACCGGCAGATGACTCGCGTTCGGTGTTATAAATTTAACTCGTCGGAACGTGAAACGATGTTTATTTAACATACGCGTGCGTAAATATTATACTTACACAAAAATATAATATATTATACGTGTTTTATAAATCGGTTATTCGATAATAATAGTCGATCATTCATAACATCGGTATCTTTATGACGATCGTTATTTTTATTTTTTTCCTAAAGATTACAATAACGGTTATTATTAAGCTTCTATTATACCCGGATCCATGTGGCGTTTTGTATTTATAAACTTTGAAAAATTAATAACGTGCAAGTTCGTAGGGGCCGATGGTCGGGCGCAGATAACCCCGCCGCCGCAGCAGCCGCCGTGCCGACGACGACGACGACGACCACCACCACGACCACGACCGCGTGCGTATAGTATATCATGTACGCGTACAATATTATTATAGCGTATAGGCGCCAGAATATATTATTTACCGCCGAACGGCCATCTGTTTTAGATACTGTGCCCGGCGTTGACAATCCGTTCCGTTGCGGACACCTTATGTATTATATTATTTCCAATACAAATTCCAGACCCCGAGACAAGCCGAAATTCACCGATGAACACGATATTTAAAATAAACAAAAAGGTGGTGGCGGACTCGGCGTCGTCTACGCGGAGACGCATACGAGACATAAGTCATAACGCCGTGGAAGTTACAATACTCTCTCGGCCGCGAATGAAATCGTTCATAATACACAATTTGTACACGGCACGGTTTGATATCATATCATAATATAATATACGCGTAATGTACAACGCCGACCGTGATAGTCACACCTCGCCGCTAGAGTCATCTGTGTTTTTTCAGTTGTCTATAATAAAGAATAATATCGTATTATATTTCAAAGAATGTACAAAAACAAATTTTATTTCAATAGATTTTTTTTTTCAATTACATCACATTGTTTGATTTGTTATTTTATAACCTGACACACATTTTACACTTACTTACCCCTTGTATAGATATCATACAACTATATACAAGTATACATCACCACGTCAGTATATATACACCCAGAGGCCACTGGATCGGAACTGAGTGAACTGACCAGTCTGATGTTCGCTTAGGGTATACCTACTATATATGCTACATTTTTCAAATGAAAATTTAGTAAGGCATATTTCAGTATTTTAAAAATATTATCATAACAATATCGATCTATTGAATAATATATTTTTACTCTATTTTTCGCTATTGACTTGAAAATTACAAAATCATTTTCTATAAATTATATCAATAGATTCCTTGAGATTCGGTAAGGATGTGTATGTTTATAGTTCAACCCTTATAGGTGTTTATAGAGTGGCTAACACATGAATTTTATTTCGGTATAATATTTTATTTATACATTTAATATATATTATGTGTGTGACTTGTGTGAGTAGAAAGACATAAAGTTATTGCTATTGATTACAAATAACAAAGCAGTTATTATGATTGAGTATAATTTTCTGTACCTATTGTATAATGTTTTGTCGTTTAAGCTGATAATGATAAAATTATTCTATAATTAAGTTACTACTATTATATATTATATAGTCATATACTCATATAGGTAATAAATAAAAATCAATGTGTGTGGTTGGGATTTATACAACGACCGTATTCAGGATCAATTTTTCGGGGGGGGGGGGGGGAATTAAAAATATTTATAACACATGAATTAAAAATATATTATAAAGTTTATAGTTATTTTTTGTTTCTACTTTAAAAATTTCTGGGGGGTTTGAACCCCACTTGCATTCGGGCTTGGATTTATGTACTAAAAACAATACTCGACCAATTTTATTAAAAAAACGATTGAAAATATTTCAACAGAAACGATAGACAGATTATAATATATTTATATATGCTCAGCTAATACACATATTATTAGTCAGGTAATATCTAAATGACGTGCATTATGCCAAACCGCATTGGCACAATATTTCGCATACATATTACTATTGAAATCCCAGTAATTAGAGTATATCTGTATTAGAATACAATACTATTATGGCATTATGCAGTGGCGGCTAAATATATGTGTAGCGAAACATAAAAAATAACCACCCTCAATAATATTCATCCTTATAACATCCTTGTATAGTTAATTCAAGATGTTAAAACAAATAATAGTTACTATTATACTTTTAAAATATTCAATAGTATTATTGTATTATTCGCTCACAAAAAATTACTTAGACGACCCACCCCACCCACCTCTAATTAAAGCCATTAAAGGTGTAGCAGGCGCTACACCTCAACTATAGAATAGCCGTCACTGCTATTATGTATAAAAGGCAAAATTTGTGTGGTTGTGTCTTATGGAATCAAAAAATAATCGACCTATCTTGACGACTCAAGAAAGATTTAGCCTAAATAGATTGAACCAGTTATTTTAGGATAACTTACCCGCTATTAATAATGTTAAAATCATAATCACATATTCCTTTATTTCTGTTTACAATGGGATATGCGTAACTAAAAAAGCTTCTTATTACTATTCGTCACAGGTTAATGGATTCAGTGGCGTATTTTGAATGTTTTTTTGGGGGTGTCCAGATAATATAGGTATATACTTATTTGTTAGTTGATTGCAATATTTCTGTTTTACATCTACTACCACTAAGCTCATAATATACTCATCAAATATTGTAATAAAACATTTTTATTTATTTAATTAAAAGTAGTAATTTTTATGTAATTTAAATCATACAGGTATAAAATACCTACTGTAAACATAATTATTACAATGTATTTTGTTTGTTAAATTCGATACCATTGATGCTATAAGAATAACAGTTTTATAAATAATTAAAAATATAATAGGAAAATAAGTACATTATTTAAAACTAAATTTATTTTCTTTCCTAATTAGTTTATTTCTTTATATAAAACAAAAAATTCAATATTTAATATCGATAAATTTTGAAGGGAATTTGGCAAATAATAATATGTGATTCATTATGAACTAATTTAAAATTAGTTTATGACTTTATATAATATTAAATTAGTCAGAAAAACGAATCACATATTATTGTTTGCCAAATTCCCATCAAAATTTATCGACATTAAGCATTAAATTTTTTTTTTGGTTTGAGGGTGTCCAGACACCGTAGGACACCCCCACAAAATACGCCACTGGATGGATTATCTCGGCTTCATTTATCCCTTCGCCAACCCGTTTATGATTAATACAGCAAATAGCAGCATCGGGTTACCATACAGGCAAAACAATCAGGTGATTGGAGTGGCAAATTTGGCGCACTCGAAAAATAAAAAATAAAATACATTTATAATATTTTATTATAATTTGATACGGCTGCGAATTTCCTGCTTGTAGGCGGCAATTAATCGCTTAATCCGCCGCTGGCAAATAGTACATAAAATATATTAATATAACATAATAATTGATACTTTAAAAATTGGTATGAAAGAGTGGTAAAAAATATTATACAAACACCTACAGGATAACAAAACTTTGAGCATGTTTGTATCTAAGTAGGTGGCTAGCTAACTATTTTTGGAAATTTATTTAAATAACAATTGCTTAGATGATAATTGGTTAGCCGTTTTCAAGGTAGTCATTAGGAAGTGTGTAGAGTTTTTTGCAGTGTGTTGACATTTCGAGTTTCGACGAAATTAGTCTTGTTACATATATATATTATATTACGGCGGATCTTCTCCGCTCCTATTATCAATTATAAGAACATAATAATAATTATACAGAAAACAATTACCAATTACGGGTCATACATGTTTTCATATTATCAGTTAATATAATATGAAATATTTATAGCCACTGGTAGAGTGGTGCAATCAGATATTTGAAGACTTATTATTAGTATTGTGGAATACCTGGGTGCTTAGTACAATATACTACCATTACTGTCCTACAGTAAATTAACCTTCAAAAAAAGCAAAAAAAATCCAGTATATTTTCTCTATTGAAGGGAAATATATTGAATTATATACATATTTATATTTGTTTTATCAATGTTATATGAATAATAAGTAAAGGTATATATTTTTTACTTTCATTATTCAGTTGATATGGCAACTGTAAGTCTGTAACGGCCAGAAAAAAAAATTTGGATAAAAATAAATATATTATATCCAGTTTAAAAACATTTATACAATATAATCTACCTATGTCAAAATATCAATGGTTATTCTGTTTTTGTTATACGAGTACACTACCATTGTTAGCTAATTAAGTAATAACAATATATTTTTAATGGCATAATAAAATATAGTGCTAGCCTCTAACTATATAGGGAAATACCAACATTTCCAATCTAAAAAAATGATTATTCCAATATATTACTCTAAGAAAAATAACAAATATCTCATTACACATATATCTGATCACGTCATACTCTTCACAGTTCACACTGATTTACATCCAAACAATTATTTGAAAAAAACAAAAAGTACATCTATAAAAGAGATTCCACAATCACCGCACCTTTACTCATTACTCTTGTCTCTTTACCCTATACCGCAGGACGCAGATTTTTCTAAAAATTATTTTTAAAAAACGTTTTACGTTACTCACACGAGAGACATACACCTTAATATTATACTATCACCACACACGTCCCACTCATACCATAATAACACATCGGTACGGTCAACGTTTTATCTAAATCACGTGTAATTATAACAATATCGTAGATGCCTAACAATAGTAAGTGAATGATGTTCTGATGCATATCATCCTTATGGACCGTCCTCACTCGGACGTCTGCGCGCGCGTACCTACTAAAGACCTGCATGGACCGGGCTAAGCCCGGACCGGGATTACATTTTTATATATCAATTATATTAAATGTTTTTATAACAAATATGTTGTTATAACTTATAAGTAAATTATAGTTATTGTTTATGAATACATTAAAAAAAAAAAAAAAAAAAAAAAAAAAAACCATAAAAAATTGATCTATCCGGGCCAAGCTTACTTAAAAAATTACCGGGCCGGACCCGGCTGAAAATTATCGGCCCGTGCAGACCTCTAGTACCTACATCAAGTTCGACGACGACACAACGTGTAGTGTATAGGTACCTACACGATATATAACATCAACCGATTTACGCATATATATATATATATTACGATGACGGTGACGATGATGATGATGATAATAATAATAATAATAATAAGTGTGTATATATATAATTTACAGATATTATTTTTTGAGACGACTGCAGCGCGAGTATAAACGGGCCATGTGCTCCGCGCGGCTCTGGGATTGGCTGAGATTCGGCGGGCTTGGGCGGGGACCCCCGCGGGTGCGCCCCGGCTGGGCCCTGGTGCGGGGGCGGAGGCTGCGGTGCATCGTCCGCTCGCTGAGATGACGAGCCGCGCGCCGTAGCCAGCAACAGTGATCGAGGAGACACGTCGCCACGGGGACGAACTGCAGCAGATAGCTATGCACACGACGAACGCTGCACTTATCGCCGGTTGCACCGCCACCATGGACCAGTTCGCCGACGAATACCTGCCACAGCATCGGTACGCCGCGACCGCCGCCTGCACCGTGGCCGACTATCACTGCGGCAGCAATCCCTCCGAGTGCGAACCGGCCGCCGCCGCGTACCCGCAACACCATCACGTGCACCACAAGGACGGCGGCGAGTACTTTGCGGAGCCGTCTTATTACCACGACACGACAGTCGCCACCGGTTATTGCGGCGGTTACGGCGGTCCATACGACGCATACGGCGACAACAATTGGTCGTCGTCGTCGCCACAGGAATATTCGTCGTCCGGCGCCGGCGGGGTGGTCGACGGGTCGCAATGGTACTGGACGGCGTCGGACGTCGGCGGACTGCCGCAACTGACGCCACTGACGATGCATCCACCGCCCGTACAGTTGGCCCCGGAACTGCAGGTAGGTTTCTGCGACGGCGACGGCTTCCGGTCCGCCGAACATGGCCTGTTACAGTTTCAGCCCGGTCGCGGTGCTACCGATCAAACCACATGCAGCACAGCCGCCACCGCTGCGGCAGCAGACCAATTCTTCAGTAAGTGCGCATCGCCAACATATTATATAAACGTCAACACTCACGTACCTATGTGTATTATATTCCTCCGCGATTAAAAATAAGCGTTTATACGTTCCTATAAATGAGTATAATGTACTATATGGCATATGTATCAGGAGTGACCAGGACGAGGTACGCGAGCCGCACGAGGGACTCTTGACGTCAAGCTTAGAATAATATTACTATTTTATAAACATCTCTTAACAATGTGGCTTAGCTTAGAATCAGCTTCATAAATTAGCGGCTTCTAAAATTAAGGGTAGTGGTCGCCCCCGGACCACGGTATACGTAGTATATTATGTCATAATACTGTCTATAATATGTACATCACGATAATATAATTGAAAAGGTATAAGCAATGAGCGTGGTTAAAGGTGTTAGCTGATATTTTTAAAACTTATAAGGAGGCGACATTTAACACCTTTATCCGTATTATATACGTGTATACTGTGAATTTTCGAAAATAATGATTAGGATTAGCTGTTATAATGTTTTGTTAAAATGTGTAATACCTAAATCCTAAAATAATTTTATCTATATGATAAAAACAATTTCTTGTAAAATTTTAATGAACACCAGAACACCTTATTTTTCCATTCATCTTTTTAATTATTTATTACGCTACACGTATACGAGTACAGTAAAACTATACTAAAATTTAGAATTTAGATAATGAAATAAAATACTCTCGGGTAGGTAGTTAACTCGTACGTACAGTTCTTAATTAACTAGGTATTAACCTAAACCTGCTGCTACAGTCTGCAGGGATGCATTGTGATTCATGAAAATACGTCTAAAATAAATTACCTTTATCTATCGTATGTCATTAATGTAATTGTAAACATTTATGTATTCAATATTCATATTTGTTTCCTAAACAAGTTTCTTGTATTAAATACTTCTACCTACCATAAATCAAGTTTTATAATATTATACAAACCAAAAAAAATTCAAACAGAAAATTTGGTAATATTATTTCTATAGCATCATTATACTGCAGTAAGTACCTACGTACAATGTAAACCTACTATATGTACCATAATATAGGTTGTAATGGCTATTACCTACAACGCCTATTTATATTTATACAAATTCTAATCAGGGCTCAGAACTTCGTGCATTTACATAATTCATAGGAATAAGCTATGTATTGAAAATGTGATTTGACACAAACTCGTCTCAAAATACATATAACATACAACGCAATTTCAAAAATGTATGCTGCATATTTATGCATATTTAAAGATTTTATACATATTAACGCATGTTTTTTAATAATTTTTAAAAACTTAAGACTTGAACTAAAAATGGTAGAAGTACTACTGTACCTATTTAAAAATAAGATTACGAATAAGGCCCTTTTAAGAATTTCAGTACATAAATGAGACCTTTTCTACTTATTATGTCTTAACTATTGAGAGCACGATTATTATAATATGTAGTTACAAATATAGGCACATAGGAATAATAATTGCACATAATACTTGTATAGATAGAAGGTAATAGGAACATCATCCATTCTAGCTATACAGTATACCGTGTATTGTGTATAGATGCTACATTTTGTATAAACTCGTGTAAATTTAATACTACTCAGCAGTCAGTGACTATCAGACAAAATTTTTTATTTGCCTAAAGACATTTACACTTTTAAAAAATAAAAACATTAATCATAGTACCTAACTAATTATTAATTCATTGTATACATCTATAAATTCTAAGCTTAATAACTAAATGAAATCTAAGAATAGTATTGTTATTAAAAATTCTACAGGTTTCTAATACCAAACGTTAATAGTAATAAATTAATTTACAGCAAAAATTGTCGATAATAATATGGGTCGAAAGTTAAAAAGTGTAAAATATATACATATTATAATTTATAAGTATAAATACATAAAAACCAAGAAAATCCAATCTTAACGTTGCAGCTCTTAAGATAAATCAATTTTTATGAAACATTAATTGAACATAAAATAATAAATAAGAGTCTTATGATGTTATAATTTTAATTATAACTAAATAAAAGTATAAGCTTATTACAGTTACAGTTTGATTTACCAGGAATGCACGCACTCCTGGCTTCTTTTATCCTTTGATTGTGTATTTTTTTTTCAAATTTTGATTTTGACATTTTTAAATGATTGAATTTTTTATGCTTATCTAAATAAAGAATGCGGTATCTTTTAGTGAAACAATTTTATTTTATTCAAATGAGAATCTTTTCTTTTTGCAGTAAATTGTTAAGCGGATGATGCATTTTTGAAAACTTAGATGTACCTAACATTAAAATCAAAATCGAACCTCGGATTATTATTTTCTTAGTTATTATTAAACTATTTATTGAAACTTCATCCATTAAGGATACAAGAATAAGGATAATATCACTTAATAATTGTTTTACGTAAAATACAGCTAGTGGCTATTAATTTATTTTTAGTCTAGTCTCTAATAGGTATTTATTAGTTATTATTATTAGACAAATTTTAAAGGTACACAATTTTAATACAGACATATTTTAATTAATAATATTGATATTATTATTTTTAAATCCATATATCTTTTAGATCTATAATCATGAACTATTGTTCTAATAAAAACATCAAATTAAATAACCCAAAAACTACTCGTTTCGCTGTCTTTAAAATTTCAATCCAAATACTTGATGTTCACAAACATCATAATATAAATAGAATGGATCTTGTTTGAAAAAGAAAAGTTTGTAACTACAAAGAACATTCATTAAATGGCATAAAAATCAAAACATTTCAAAATTATTATGGTCTTTAACTACCTATGTAGCCGACTACATTTCAATTAAAAATAATTCCAAAAATCAGAATTTCATATAATAAATTATGAGATAAAAAGTGAGATGAGCATATACTATGTAAATTGATATCGTTTATACGACTCTATTTACATCTACTTGCATAAATATCACATCTTAAGGTGTTTACTGTATACTATTTTAATAACAATCAAAGTTAAATAAATATTTGATAAAAATAAACGAACATTTTCAAGTAGATTAGGGGCATAAACGAAACTATACGGGTCAGTTGACCTAACCTAATTCTGGCTTAGTAGAAAACTTAATCCTAGTTACCCTATACTTCGTAATGTTATATTCTGTGGTAATACTGTACATTCATAATTCATATAAAAATAATATTACAATCTTAAAATATGCTTTGATGATTTGATTACTTATACCTAATATCACGGACAAATTTGTACTCTTTTTATAAATTATGAATGCACATTTAAATTGTTTAACTTAAATAAATGGTAAAATTACATGTCTTAAGCTTAAGGATTGTTATTTTTTTGCTTTTTAGTGTAGCCATAGAATTAACTTAATTTTTAGTGTTAGCTTTATTTTTCAATTATTAATACCTACTGGATAAGTTGAAAAGTCACTTATTTGAGGTACCATGCGTGTTTAATTTTAAACATAAACCGTAATCTACGCATTATCGTTTGGACATACCTATTTAGAATTATTCTTTTGGGCATTGACAAACAACTAGTTGCAAATCAAATACGTATATGGTATCTAGCATTCTAGCATGAATAAATAAATTAAATATGAATAAAATAATAGGTCGTCGTGGATTAAGTCTTAAGGAGCCGCTACACCAGCATTTGTTTTCTCTGTCTATCTCCCACATATAATATACGAATAAAGATACTCCGTATTTCCACGATTACGACTCTCTGGTTCAGATTAGAGCAAAAGCACCTATAATATATTTTATAAAGAAAAGTATTTCCTGTGCATTGGCCGGATAGATTTTTAATATTTACAATTTTGAATCAATTATTTATAGTTTAAAATAATCGAAATTATTTTAAATTAAAACATACTTATATTAATAAAAAATATAAATGTTAAAAATCTATCCGGTCAATGCATAGGAAATACTCTTTTTTATAAAATATATAATAGGTGCTTTTGCCCTAAACTGAACCAGAGAGTAGTAATCGTGGAAATACGGAGTACCTTTATTCCTATATTATATATGAGAGATAGACAAAGAAAACAAATGCTGGTGTAGCGGCCCCTTAAGTAGATAAACATTTTTAATATTATTTATTTTAGCATTAATGAGGTTTGGTTCTATTGATTGGTGTTTTCTTTGTCATATTAATTTAATTTTCTGAAATTTATTTATTCAATTTATAAGTACTTTAAACTACCTATCTTGAAGAATAATAAAACTGAAATTAATTGAAAGGTATTTAATCTAATATTTTTTTTTATGTATGTTATAGAATCAACTTTGAATGATAAGCCAATAGTAAGCAGATGTGACCAAAAAAAATCTATGAGTAAATCATCAACAAACCAAAGACAAAGAGCCAAACGAAAACCTCGAGTACTATTTTCTCAGGTATAATTACAAATTACATACCTACATGTTTTTATATTATTAAATGCATAGGTAAAAGGTACAAAGACATAATTGGGGAGGTTTAGAAGTAATCAATATCCCCAGTTTGAAATTAGCACCCTTAAAATATATACCATGAGTGAACTGAAAAATAAGAGAAAAATCTATTAAAAAATGTAGTTTATTTTTAATTTTGGTATTTACAATCTGTAAACAAAAAAATACAATAAACAATAAGTATAAAAGATTACTTGACAGCTTAAATGAAGCAGGGCTTCTGGTGACACTACTTTCACTTGAATTCTTTTTTTTTTCTTTAATAATTGTTTAAGACGGTTGCATAAACAACTACACTTTAAGCGACGAGGAGGACTATCCAGTAGATAAATATAAAAGAGATTTTATGTTAGGAAATTTGGGTTAGCTAGTGTTAGAATGGAAATGTTTTTAGTGAGTGGGAGAAGTACTAAGAGAATAGGAATTTTTAAAAATATAAAATACTTTAAATTTTAAACCCAATTTTAGCAACTGTTAATCATAATTTAAATTTTTTTAAATAGTCTACAATTTTATTCATAAGGATTTAAAATATGAATGATGGCAAATGTTCTTAAATATTTCATGAGTAACTAAAATATCAATTTTAATTACATTTTTGTACAATTAACATATAATATTTTTGTTTAATTATCTCTTTAGGATGTAATATCAGAATTGGAACACCGGTTTAATCAACAGCGTTACTTATCAGCTACAGAGCGAGAAGCAATGGCATTACGATTAAGGTTGACTCCAACTCAAGTAAAAATATGGTTTCAAAATCGGCGATATAAAAGCAAAAAGCTAATAACATCAGACTGTACAACATTGGATAACAATAAAAAGCCTCCCAGAAGACAATTTCCAGTAATAAAACATTGTTATACAGAGTTAACAAGTATGATAACAAACAATAATCATAACTTCAATCATACCAACAAATATTTTAACATTTAATAACATTTTTACCATCAATCTGTCAATATAAAATATGCAATGAATAAATAGGTATTTTATAAGTAAACAATTTTTATGTATAATATTGTTAGTGGTATCACTATTACTATGAATTTGATAGAATTAAGCGATCTGTATATATATAAGATTAATTATTATCCTATTCAAATTTTTAAAATTAATATTCACTTTTTAAAATGTTTTTTATGCTAGTCTATTTGATTTAAAAAATAATAATAATGTATTAATGTATAAATCAAATGTATATACTATGTATTATATAATTTATACCAAAGATCCAGTATGCACATAAAATGTAATTTTGTTTGTTTTTTAATTTGTAAACAATTTATTATGTTTAGTCTAGAATTAATTGAATGTTTAATTTTATAATGTTTACTAATTACTATAGGTAGATACTATAAAAAAATATAACTTATAGTAGCTGTAGGTATAGTAAAAATTTACTTTGTAAAATGTATTATAAAAATAAAATAATTTTTTTTATTTAATATTGTTTATTAATAAGTGATTATTTAAAATTAATTTTACTAAAGTCAGTATTAAAACATTTATATTTTGTAGGCTCTACAAGGTTAGGTTAACCTTAACAAGATTACTCAATAGTCAATTGCTAGTTCTATTATACCTTTTTTCAGTATCAACAATATGTTTATACTTAATATTTATTATTTATCAATGTTATTAGTGTTGTCATAATAAGCTGTGTTAAGAATAGATACACAACATTACCTACCTAAAATATGATATTAACCATTACATAAATTACTCAAATTTAAATCAATAAAAATATACTATTTCCGAAATGGTCATGCTAATAGGTGATAGATTTCTTCAAACGATTTGTATGATATGAATAAGTAATTGTACTACTTGTTTTTGTTTTTAATTAATTGTACAAATGTATTCCTATACCACATCTACTTATTGTGCCATTATGTACAGATTGTAAAAAATAATGTATAAAGTCAAATAAATTTAATAGTTGAATCACTCTTATTCCTGTTATTAAATATTATATTAACATGGTAACATTATCAAACTGTTTACAAAATAAATAATTTTTTATAGAGAATATTTCAATGGTCAGTTTGGAACAATTAACACAAAGTATTGATAAATATTAAATTTTTATAATATTATCTAAATATTATTAGAAGCAACCACATAAATGATTACAATAAGTCAATAACCCTACAAGCTAAAGCTATTTATGATCATGATATAACAAGCAACTGTGATTTTATCACTAATACAGTAATACCCGTAATATTTGATACATCAAATCACATATATTATACCTAGCCATTCAGTTATTCATAAATAGAACCCAAAATGTATTATACAATAATATTAGTGAAATAATTGAATATTTGAGAAAATTAAAATTCACATTTAATTGGATAATGGATATATCTAACAAATAAATATGGTATAGATAAATCTAAAAATAACTAATTAAAGAAAAAATGGAAAAACAGTAATGCAATAATTTAGTACCAATATAGCAATAATTTAAAAATAAATAATAAGAAATTATTGAAAAAATATCATAGTATAAAAGATAGTATGTGATTAATTATTTTCTATACACTGGAAATACTAGAAAAAACCTTTAAAAAATAAGATAGTAAAAATAATTACAAACAATTAGTATTACATCACAATTATCTTAATCCTTATTGAAAATGTCAATAGAATCAATTTGGAATCAAATATTTAATACTATCTAGAAAACATATTATAACAAAAAAAAAATTGAACAAAAAATAACTTAAATTTTATCCTAAAATTTTAAATTTTTTTTGTTGTAGAATATATAAATTGGTTCTATAATAGCTAGCAAAAATTCTACCCAACAACATAAGTTGCCCAGTTATAATCAAAATATTAATTTAAATAATAGGTATTATTTTATAATTCAAAACAAGTTTACATTTGTTTGGTTTGCTAGATTTATCAATAAAAAATAATAACAAATGTGTGGCATACACTAATCACCAGTATTTACTCTCCATTTTTAATTTTGTACATATTATATTTCAGATATTTAGCTAAAAAAATGTATTAATTGTGATTTGCCTAAAAGTAACAAGCATCTTGTATCTTAATTGGAATCTCATGAAATTAAATTAGTATATACTATAAATACCGAAATATATTTTAATTATGAAATTCCCCAAAAAATACTCAAAATACACAAAGAGTTATAAGCTTTGTATTCGTATAATTCAATGTTCAATTTTAAACACAATTTTTTAACAATTATGTACTATTATATTAATGAAGGTTTTTTTTTTTTTGGTTTGAACATAACCTATCTGACTTTAACGCAAGATTGTCAAAATCAAATTTAATACACAAATTGTTGCTAATTGATTATAATTAATATTTCATTTATTTATTGTTGTTGAATTTAGTTACATATAAATAGAAATAAATATAATAGTTGAAAAAAAAAATGTTTGAAATCAGAGTAATAATTGTTTTTACACATTATCAAACAGGTAGAAAAATACCTCCTCTTAATGCTAATACCAAATGTAACACAGATCCTCCTTGAACTTTGTAATCTTGGGCAGTCTTTTCATCGTTCCTAAAAGCAAAAATATTTATTACGCCTAAAATATAAAACGTGAAATTTTGGTCTTACATTTGTTTCCCAGAAAAAATTAATCTTTGTTGCTGAGGTGGAATACCCTCTTTTTCTTCAACTCTTTCTTTAATTCTTTCCACTCTATCAGTGGGTTCTATATCAATTTCGATCTACAATAGAAAATTAAAACATTATATAACAAACAATAATATATGAATTAATGGGTATAATTAAGAGAGCTACTTACCTCTTTACCAGTTAGAGTCTTTACTTTGATCAACATTGTGTAATTTAAATATTTCTATGTATGTTTTTATAATAAATTTAAAGTCTAAAAGCAAAAATGTGCTATAATCTGCATCAAAATGTTATAAAGAAAAAGAAATGACATGAAATAAAGTGATAAACCGAAATTATTACCACACACGTGATAACACAGTGATATGACTACAAAATGACAATGAAAATACAATCTTGTTAATCAGCTGCAACCCGGTAGAAAATACTTTACCAACATCATGTTATATGAATCGTAATATACCGTTAAAAAAAACCCGCTAAATTTAAAAAAAAAAATGTATCATTATTTACTTTCAGATTAAAATACGAACATGCTGTGTATTAAGTGCCAAGTGGATCACTTTTATGAGTACCTTAAATTTTAATTTACTAGTAATCATTGTACATGAAAAACGAATCTGAGCGGTGACGGTCTGTCATGCCTATTTCATCAAATACATTTCAAAATTTTTATTTTATTATTGATATAGCTATTAAAATCATTTTTTTTATATTTTCCAAAAATACTGCATTTTTTATATTATTGGTACCATGTGTCATTATAATAATTGTATTTACTGCTATTTTTATCAACTTGTAAATATAACCATACATTCTGGTCCATTACATACCTACTTCAATTGCTTTAACTCTTCGGTAGCTGAAATATATCTTTATTCACTTTGTCTAACCAACGCTAACATGATCTTCCCTTTGGTCGGTTTTTCGTTGGGTTTAGAATTTCAGTTTTTTTTAACAAAACATACATTTTTATTAATATTTTCTAATTTTGTTAAAAAAAAAAATAATTTAGCCTAGATTTTTGAATTATTAGATTATTTTAATTTGTACATTTTCTCGTCATAGATATGATACATAGACATACAAACATTTTTTTAAATTTTTTAATTTATATCATATGCATAGCTAGGTGCATTGCCTAATATAGTAATACAGTATTTTGCACTCATGAGTTATATAAATTTAGACATTTGTACAACCTAACCTAACGTATAGTAACTAGTTGTAACTAAGTCTTATAAGTTTCTTAAACGATCATCAACGCTTGCTCGAAAACATGAACTAGACAGGTTATACAATAAATTTGGCATAGAACTAATAATTAAATGTTCTATTGGAGTTAAACGGGTAGATCGCGAAGTATAAGTCAATAAAATGCTGTCTCGAAAAGTAGCAAATAAAATAAGTTCTCAGCCTTGAATTTAAACTAAATATTAAAGTCCAAGGACACCAAAGATTATGATATTATGGTCTACGGACAATATACATAGTCTTTGGAAGTCGTGAGTCTATCTTTCTCTATCTTTGTTCATGGCACAAAGACTGTGGACACATTATCAATTAATGTTAGAAAGTAAATAATAATATTATGACTATAGAATATCTGCTATGACAAAGGAGGTGTAATGTGATAACATGAGATATTTTTCGAGTTTTTGTTCATCGTAGTATCGTACATCAACAAGTGACAAAACAACAGTCAAATTTATTTTGATGATGTATACTTTATAGTGTTTTTTAATATTGTACCGTTGTCGTTGTGTTATTGTGTAATATATATTATAATTGACTTCACAACGCGGATGGTTCGTTGATGATGACGATTCTTTTAACATGGTGGGATCGAAGAAAACAAAATGTCCGCTAGTTCGTTGATTGTAATACTATCACATAGACAATTATTATTCATCATTGATGAACGATTCCGGATCGCTCAGTCCATTTGACAATGGATGTTTGTCCTATTACTTTGATGATTTGTCGATCAGTGACCGAGAAACTATTGCCGAAGATGTCAGTTATACAATCGATTCAGATGACAGTAGTTGCTCTAGAACAGCATGTTCATCCATATTTGGCTCTGGCCCTGATGAATTGGAATCAGAAACAGCTATAAACTCATCATGCAGTGGCAGCATCACAAAATCCAATGAATGTCTAATTGACGTAGATACATCAATTGATTCCACTTGCCTAAATCTTGGGTACTTCATATTCATACAATTATCAATTAGTATAATTATATTTATAATAAACTAATATTATTTGTACTATTTGGTTTAGGAAAACATCCGAGTGCTATTTAGTGACTATTGGAAAATCTATCCAAAAAGTAAAACAAAAAAAAAAACAATAATAAAAAGTAACACATTTAGATAATTATCATTAATTTGTTGTAGAATAACTATATTGGTGTTAAAACTTTTGATCGTATAAATACCAGAACAATTGATAATGAAGACAAAATAGCTGGTAGTACAGCTTTAATTTTAAATTGTAGACCAGCTCAAATCCCAGCCAAACTACCTAAGGAGCAATTAGAACATGAGAGACTGTATGAGAAAATATTACAAAATGCAAAGAAAAGTGGTAATTTTAGGCATATTATTCTGTTGCAGTTACTTTAGTTTAAAAATTACATAAAATATTTTAATTTTGCAGAGTCTGAAAAAGCAAAAAAACATAAAGAATATTTAAAACAAAAATTAAAAAATGAAGAACGATTAGCGCATGTTACACAAATATGGACTCAAGAAATAATTCCAAATTGGAATCAAATGTAATGTATATTTAAGTCCAAAAAATGTCTCTTTATTATACAAATTAATTTATTAATTCAATTTTTATTAGGTGTAGGACAAAGAGATGCCGTGATCTTTGGTGGAATGGTTTGCCCTCTAGTGTACGTGGTAAAGTTTGGTGTTTAGCTATTGGAAATGATTTGCTAATCAATGAAGAATTATATAGAAGTTGTGTTTCAAACTCATTAAACAAATTTAAAGATTCAGAAGCTACCATGCATTGCCTGGAGTGTATTCATTTAGATATTACACGTACATTTCCTCACTTGGGAATTTTCCAACAAGTAAATAACTATTTATTTAGTAATTTTATTTTGATAAGTAATATTTTACAAAAATAATTTCATAGAATATGCATACATTTCATAGATAAGTAATAGTAAAACTATTTTAAAATTACAAATATTTAGATATGCAATTTTCTTTGACTGTTACACAACCACATCTAATCACAGCTAGGATTCTTTTGAACATCAACAATAGAGTAAAGTAAAATATTCATGCATTTTGATACATAGTTAAAATTTATTACCAGTATATTGTGTAAGACACCAAAAACTATAAACATAGACTATGGTTTCATTTTTCTGAATGACAAAAGTTATAAAATAAATTATGAGAAAAAGGTATTCTTTAGAATGCCAAGAATGAGCGGGGTAAGTATAAAATATAATACAATAACTACGTATTCTATATATTACATTTTCAAAATATTCTGGCTTTTTTTTACTATTTATAGACTTAAAATTTTCGATTTTTCTAAGTGGGGTACGCAAAAAAACTTGAAAATTTAATAAAAGGTTTCTTATAATTTGTTCTTGTTGTAGTTAAAAAAAAAAATTAATCACAAAATTTGATAACAATTGAAGAAGTTCTAAGAAGAAATACATTTGCTTTACCTTTACGTACTATTTCAACTCAACAGACTATAGAAACTGGACAACGTTTTATAAAATGCACATGCAAGACAAAATTTCAATCTAAAATATGTTTGTGTGTAAAAAATAATATTTTATGTAATTCAAAATGTCATGCATCAACTATATGCTGCAATAAATAAATAAAAATAAACAATAACAAACATATTTTGATTTAACACATTACCTAACATAGTATTGGTGTTCTATAGAAATCCTAGGAAATGTATAGGTTGCCTAGCCATAATATAAAAAACATTCAAATTTAAGACATTTTAATCTAAGAATTCTATAGAATGCCTATATTTAACATTTTGGCAATAACATATATATACTGTATATGCATATAAATTTTGGAATACAAATAATATAATTCTGTTTAATGTTTTGTTCCATGTGTTATAGAACCATAATTCTACCTTCATGTAATAAATAATTATTCTATTATTGAAAAATTTTGTATTATTTAGTCCATGTATTGATTACACAATTCAGAATCTTTAAGTGTTCAAAAGTTTATGTTATCAAACTTAATTATTTGAGCTTATTGTATACAATTTATCATATATTACTATGATTTTACTATACTTCTACTTGAAATACTATTTTAGCCAATTTTCGGTTATTTATTATGAACTATAATTGCCTACTTCATAAATTGCAAAATTTTACATTTGGGTTCAACAAATGCATTATGCAAATTCTGTTTTTACCATGGTAATTTACCAATAAATGTTATAGTTTTTGAGTAATTTTTAAATTTTATTTTTAGGGTGGACCATACTTTGACGTATTGAAAAGGATTCTTAGTGCCTACGTTTGTCTCCGTCCTGATATTGGGTACATTCAGGGCATGTGTTTTATAGCTGCCATTTTACTTTTGAATATGGAAGAACTTGAAGCATTTATTTGTCTAGTTAATTTAATGGAATCTCCGTGTTTGAATGCATTTTACACTGTAAACCAACGTTTGGTTAGTATGATTTTAAAAATATAACATACCTATTTGAAATATGTCCATTAATGTAATTATTATTGTTATAGATGACTTCTTATTTCACTACATATAATGATCTACTTAAACATAATTTGAATAAACTCAATACACATTTTAATCTCATCGGTCTTACTTCTGAAATGTATCTAGTTGATTGGATATATTCAGTTTTTACTAAATCAACAAACCTAGAATTGGCATCTATTATTTGGGACAATTTTTTACGAGATAATGATCAATTCTTATTTCGAGCTGCACTTGGTAAGTTGATGTAGTAATTAAAAAATATACATATTTAACAATTGGTTAAAATATAATATTGAAGATTATTTTATCAATGAGAAAACTGAAAAATATAAAAATTTTAATTAATGAAATAAAAACCTGATTTATTTATATTTTTTGTTAAAAAATATAAATAGGTATTTTACGGAGTAATGAGTCTCAGTTAATGCAAATGGATTCTATTACGTGCGCTCAATATTTAACAAAGTTACCAGAAAGTTTTACTTCAAATGCTTTATTAAAATCAACTGCGGCTATTCGTATGTCTATTGGAAAACAATCTTTTAACTCCTTACTTGTTTGCAACCAAGCAAAGAGTACCCAAAACTCTTTAGAGTAAAAGTTTTAACGTATTATTGTTATTGCTCATTTATATTTATATTAAAGGATAATTATATAATTATTCAATTGTTACACTAATGACATATCTCAATTATTAAAAGTATTTCTGTAAGTATAAATTTGTACAAATTATTTATTACAATAATAATTGGATTAACATAAAACATTAAACACAATAAACGATAGCAATAATAAAAAGTTTGACATTTTTTCTGCAATGGCACTTGTTAATTAATTACACTCATATAATTGAACTTAATATTAAATGTTAATACATTTAATTAAGTAATTCTTATATCTCATTTATCCTAACTTAACCAATTATCATAATACTGATGGATATTATATATATTTAATTTTTTAACTAAGCGATTAAGATATTAAAATATAAATTAAAGATATTTAAATTTATAATCTCATATTCAAATAAATAGAGTATTTGTATTAAAAATAATGAATATCAATACATTTTTTTTTTAATTATATAAAATTATATATTTATTATATTAATATTTAAATTCATTAGTTACTTATTTGAAATAGAAATTTTAAGATTATTTATCAATACTCAAATTAGTTTTTATATATTGATTTATTTGTAGCAAAACCTCAAATTTTGTTTTTCTAACACCGTAACCATGACCAAAAACTACTATCTAGAACTTGGTTAATATTTTTAACTGTTAGTCACTATTCATTATAACTCATTGACTGAGACTTTAAATTATGTGATTAGAATTTTGTCATTAGTGTAACAAAATCATTTTAATCTAATATAATCCATCACACATGTTAATCATACATATCCAAAATAAGATTTTATACATGAATCTTTTTTATACCAATATCTGTTATATAATATTTATTTTATTGTTAATTACATTATTATATAATTATTGATAAGTCTTACTTTTTACATGACAGTATTCAAAGTTTAATATTATTAGTTATTGATTTTTTTTTTATAGGTTATTAAAAATAAATTTAAATGTGATACGATATTTTTATTTAAAATACCTATGTTATGTTTTACAATAAACATGAAAAGTTTTGAATTTTAAAACTATATTGTACTGACTATTTTTTTCTTTATTATTTAATTTCTAAGCACTCAAATTTGAAGTTATCATTTAACTATTTAATTTAGCAATAATTTAAATCCTGAGGTATGTAAAAAAATGTATTCCTTATATAATTTAATTATTTTTTAACTAAAATATTTGTGTCTTAAAAAGTGTATGTAAAAACTTATAAACAAGTTAGTACACACAACAAACTGTAGTTAGTTCCATAAACAATGTAACCAGAATTTGTTAATATTTATATATTATTAGCTACTATTTTTTAATATTGGCTAGTATGATTCAATAATATTAAATAATAAATACTTATTATTTTGATATTAATACTGGCTAAAATTAATTTATTTTGAATAAAACTGTTATAAAATGATTTTGAATTTAATATTAAAATATATACATACACAGTAATGTAATGGTGTGAACACCATAACAGTAATTATATACATATATAACCCAGTTGTGTATTATATTACATTCATTCTGTATTATTACAGAATCTCACCAATGAAGTATTACTATTTTTTTTTTTATTATTATTACTTAACAAAATGTATAATAATCTTTTGTCCTTCCACATACTAGTATGTCAAATTAATTTCATTGCATCACTTGTTCTATGTATTATATTTCCCCATTTAGTAATAATCTGTCATTTACATACTGTATTTAGAGAGAAAATATTAAATAGCTCAAGTTTTTTTTTTAGTAACAATATACATACCATATTATAACATTAATGTACTGGTAACTAACAAACAGACAAACAGACTAAACATGGTTATATGGTATTAAATTCATCTTAAGAAATCTAAAATTTCATTAAATCGGCAAATAAGTAATAAATAGATGAAAAAGGTAATTTATCTATGACACTTAACAACAATGCTAAGAATGTTTTTGGATATTGAAACTACCGAAAGCTGTAACAAGTCATCACATTTGAAAGTCAACCAAAGTTTAAATTATCTAAAAACTGTAAATACATTTTTTTCTGAGTGCTATTTCTATAAAATATAGTCAATGTTTTATCACGTAATTGATAAAAAAAAAAAACAATAATAATAAAAGAATTTAATGTTATGACAAAAACTAAAATAAATACTTTCTGGCTTTCACCTATGAGGTGTTTAATTAATATAATGCTACCTGTGGATGATAATAATAAGTATCAATAATATTGATGATATATGTGAACGTTACCAACTCTGTAGTAGTAACAATTACCATCATCTTCGTAGTCATAATTTTCATAGTCATCATCTTCGGAATCGTTTGATCCGTAGTGCACCAAATGCAGAGGATAGAACTCAAAGTCATTGTACTTGACATAGATGCAGCCATCACGGCTCACTGTTGTATCAACCATCCCGAGCGGTACAATCAAGTTTTTTCCTTTGTTCAATTTGTGGTTGACCTCATACGTTTTGACCACCGAGCACGGAACACATCATAATCACTAGATTACCTGCAGCCAGCCACAATAACATAATAAGCACATTATTTTAGTCAAGCAATGCCCAAATGAACAGATCTAAATAATTTATAGAGGAGTGGGGAGTATTTGATATATTATTAACATAATATTATATTAAAATCAATACGAAAAATATGTCATAGATAAACATAATAGTTATTTACATTATAGATACAGATATAAGTATATAACATATACCTAAAGTTTCATACAAACCATTTAAAAATGTCCGTACATTAAAAAGAACACTTTTAAAAGTCGTTAATAGTTTATAAGAATTTTCAAAACTTATAAGAGATTAAACAATAATAAAAACAAATACAAATCGATTTTGAGAAAATATTTCCGCTTTCATGATTTTTAGAGCCTGAGCGTAGCGATGAATGTACTTATGTACTCGTATTGATTTTATTATGTTTTATTTTAGTTGGGGGAAGGGGAACTGATCACACCATAATTTGTCGATAAAATGCTTCTAATATAAAAATGGGAAAGGTTTTAGTTGATATCTTTTTATTTTAACGATAAATGTTTTTAAATATTTCGACTATTTATAAACATGAGACATTTTCAATTTGTTATAGGTTTTTTTAACTATAAGTCAATAACAATTATTTCATAATATTATAAAATCATTTTATTTCGCTCAGAACCGTAGTTGTTCATATATAATAATACATCATTGAATTCGAATTTAACACACCAATAATAGTGACCCAGTTAATGCCTAATGTAAAGCAGAGCGGTACCTACTTGGCCATTTACCTAATCTTTTTTTTTTTTACTTTTGACTCCTAATCCCAAAGCTCCAAACAGGTCCCACAAACCAGAAACCACACTCAAAGTTAAAGCGTAAAAAACGGACAAGCAGACACATTCGAAAAATCACTATCATTAAAGAACCAATATATTCATCGTTCTAAAAACTGAGTTTTTGTCGAATGTAACCAAAAAATTCTAAAGGTCAGTGGGCTGGTACCACAAATAAATCCGAGTATAATCCCTATTCAGTACTCATTCGAATACTACTTGGATAATAAATTAAATTAGATTTATTATTTTATAAAGCTTTGAAACATTTAAGCGTGGTTATAGGTTGAAAGGAATTAGTGGGCATGGTAAATTGTAAGTCAGTTGATAAATTATACCTTCGCCGGTAGAATTGTTGGCATGATAGTCGGCGTATTCGATACTGTCACTGAACGACACGCCACGTCCATACCTGGAATGTTGAGTGCACCGCCAGTCGAGACAACTCTTCAACGAATTTAAAGCGCTAGATGTAGTGGTCACGTAGTACAGCATCATTTCCTCTACACCGTTCACTCCGCCGTTATCCATTTGCATTTCCTCTTTACGCAGCAAGTACATGCCATACATCCCCGGGACGTTGAATTTATCTATCCGATCGATGTAGCACTGAAATATTACACAATCCCGGTTACAATAGTATAATGACTAAGGGCTTGTAAACGGCTCAGATTTGTTTCTATACATTATCAACACTTTCAAAAAGTTGATATAATATACAGCACAATATTAAAACATATCACTTGGTGACAAGACTGACAGACCGTTTTCGTTATTAGGCTCGTTGTTCATATACCTATAGGGTGACCATAAAAATAAAATTAAAATACGGGATACTTTAGTTGCCCGTCTAAATATAATAATAAATAATTAAAAAATATTCAATTATGTTTTGATGCAGCTGACAATGCCAATAAATGTTTTTTTTACATTTTTAGTATGTTACATTATATTTAAACGTCTACGTCTACCATGTTCTATAGAAAATACCGATCCACATATTGTACAAAACATTTTTTCAACTTCATCAGCATCTTTTAAAAACATAAATTCTGATTATAACTTTGAGTAAAACGCACCATTTTGTTTGCATTTTGAGAAAAAATTATTACTAAATTGTACAGCTAATTTTAAATTACTCCACTAGGTATAGCACTACGCCACTACAATTTCACGTTTACTAAATGAGACTTGACACTCGTGTATAAATATTAACATCAAATAATATTTATAATTATAATTTTAGATAAATATACTATTATAGATATTATAAAATATAAATAGATATTATAGTCCGAACACGCTCACATATTTTAATAACAAACTGACCGTGGCGGACGGTATAATTGTACTTATTTTGACTATGACCGGCATAATATATTATGTACGTTTTATGTTTTGGACATGACGTCATTATTAGTTGCATATTTATGCCCACAAAAATTATAGTCAAAACAAGAATCCAAAAATACCATTGAGAAGTTTTTTTTTATTAAGAAAGAAAATTTACAATCTGTACACAATAATTACAATGAGCAAATTTGATGTATTAATATAGAACAAAATGATATGAATAACATGATGAGGAAGATACTCAATGGTAACACCTCAATGTAACCAGAAGTTACATTCGAATATTTTATTGAATACTGTCATACAAAAATATGGTAGAAAAAAGATTTGAAAAATAAAATAAATTTCAGTTATAAAGTGGGAAAAACGGAATTAATACGGGACAGGTACATACTTGTAAACACGAGACAAAATCACAAAATGCGTCCCGTATAACTTTTGTCGGGACAGCGGGATAAGCTACTAAAAAAATTTGTAGATGGGGTTAAAATAAATATTTGTATCTTCAAAAGAGCAATCGTTATTTTTAAAATAATTATGAATGTTTTTTTTATAAAATATTTTTTATAGATTGCGTCATTATTCATCTATTTATCTTCATAGGTTTTATGGATTTTTTGACAAAATTTCATTTGTAACAGCCTGTACTGAGCCACACATGACACATGTGATCGTTTCTCGTCGGCCGCGTGGTTATTATGTTCGAGATTATTTTTTATTTCAACACCATGTGTATTAAATTTTAAAGTACATTACAACTTTTATTTGTACGTGCCCACCGTTGAATTTCATTTTTCATTATGCGATGAAAACGGAACTTAAAACCGACAATCACACGTGACTCTTTAAATTTTTCACTATACATTTTTATACATAAAATCGAGCATAAAATAGACAAACAGAAAGACTACAGATATTAGGCAAGCACGAGTAATGTTGTCGTTAAACTGATTAAACATATTTCTTGACAGCCGTCTCAATATCGTCAATATTAAACGACATACAGTAATATTTCCCTACGTCTACATCGAAAATAATAATTGGAAATTTGTCTAGTTATATACTTATGTAGTATGTTATATTTGTGTCCACAATTAGGAAACGCCGCATTACTCGTAAGGCTTTGATCCCGTTCTCGTGATAAAAAAAAAGCGTCGCAATGACTGAATGTTATTATAATATAGGTACCTATCTATTTTATTTATTGTCGAGGTACTCACGTCGGGAAAGGTACGTAAAGATCGCGTACTTCGCGTCTGATTCGTCGGATTTCTTCAATCTTCAGATTGCCGTCGAGCTGGGTAATGGCATCCAATTTGGTGTTCGATGTGTAATTATGCCGCCGTTTCAAAAGGGCCATGGCGTGATTAGTGAAGCGCGTCGAGAGGGGGGGGAGTATATATCCGTGAGATCGCGTCATTCCCGCCATCGTCCAAAAACAGCGAAGAGTGTTCGACCGGTGCCTAATCACCCATACAAAAAAAACAACACGCACAATAATTTGTTTTAAACGTAAAAAAAATGCACGTCGTGTAATCAGACATCAGACATCAGACTAAAAACTATGAGTGTTTATAAGCGTTTGCTTATTGTCCGAAGATCGACGACTTAGAATGTAGAAAATATAAAATATAAATGTAGAGTGAACGGGTGTGAAATAAAACTGTAATCGGTATCGGGATTTCCGGTCGAGTTTTGAACTTATGACCAAATATTAAATAAGAAAGAACTATGGACTGAGAACCAGTGCACTATGATATTATTGAACTGAGCACTGGCGGAGGGACTGCAAACTAATTTGTGGACAGCTATAGCGGTAGGTAGTGTGGAAGTGTGGTAGACGGCAGTGATAGGCCAACCGGAAGAATATATTTTTGATATCGTATTATTGTTTATTTTTAGCATTGTTATTTGTTATTGACGATATTGTCTTTTGTTGTTATTTATAGCAGATAATAATAAGGATTTCAGTGATACGTAATTTAATAAAATATTGCTACTTGCTCCATCCACCATCTTCTCCGACTACTATGACACAACATTACGACATAATATTAATTATTTATATTATCTCTATTAAATACTGTATATTATGATAATGGGCCCGTGGGCCTAGCTGTGAATTCAATGATCAAATATTTTTATTGTACACACATGTCGCATACTTATTTTTGTGTGCTATGGATTATAATATTATATTTCTGAATATTATGAAACAATATAAAAATACATAATATAATATAATTATTTATGTAATTTTAATTTTTCATACTTTGACGTTATAAAAATTAATTTTTTGATCATTCTTTAAGTCTTTGAAATTTGAATCACATATTTTGATTGATAAACACATATAATTAAAATTTCATCGTGTACTTTATGCAACTTCCAAAGAAATAAAAATCAGATCTTATTAATAAGGTTCAGCGTTCAAATATAAAGACTAATGCTATTGATTATAAATATTAAATACTAGTATAAAGTTGTAAAGATATCTACGGCGAGAATCAATAAAAGCTTGCAAAGACGACACGTTGTCGATGTTATTTATTTTAAAATTATTTAATGATGATTGATGGATATACTTTATTATCGTTTAAATAACATGAATTTGGTTTTAATAATCGTGCATTTTCTGTGTTATGTGTGGGGTCAAACAAAATAATATTTTTCTTAAAAAAAAATACAGTTTAATTTCAATATAAATTTGTTTTACTAATAGATGTAAAATAATCAGCTGATATTCGTCACGATTACATGGTGGATAATTAACATCGGTCTATAGTAAAGTTAATATTTAAAATCTAGCAAATCAATTTCAATATATCTATTAAGTAATAAATATTAATTATTATATTAGTAACGTTGATACTTTGATAGTTAAATGAGTCTAATTGATGAATACAAAAATAATTAATTGTAATAAAAACAATCAAAAACCGTTGTTTAAATAGTTATCAGTATTATATTTTATAATCTATTTTGATTCAATTTGTTTAACATTGTCCTGGACAGGTGATTAAGGAAGTAATCTTTTTTATACGTCAACACATAAACATAAATGTGAATAATTATTGTAATTAATTATTGTTTCTACTGAATTATATTATTTTTCGTATTGATAAAACATTTTTTTTACGATTGTAATATAATTACGTCGTCGTCATCGTTCATCATCGCTCAGCGTCACCAAAGCAGCCGGGCGCCTGCCGAGCCGCCAAGTGGTCGTTCACGTGGCGACCGAGCGCGCGACGCTCGCGAATAATCACGTCGCACAGTGATGGGTGGCCGGAAAACGCGTTCGGGTAATGACATAATATACCGTCGGACACCGCCCCTACTCTGTCTCCTATCACCTCCGTTACCACCAGGGACGGACTTACTATTTTTTCGTCTCAAGCCATTACAACACTATTATATTATATAAATAAAAGAAGAAATATACAGAAAAATTGCGGCGCCCCCGAAAGATGTTGTGCCCTAGGCACGTACCTAGGTTGCCTGTGCTTAAATCCGCCCCTGATTACCACTTTAACAGGCAGTGCCGTCGCCCGTCGTCCCGCCGATGTCTTCGGCGAAAGTGGTGAGCATAGCGCCTGCGGTCGGCTGTCTCGTCGTACACAGCACAAGCATAGAGCAACGCGTTTGATATACGTTTCCACGCAATTGCCATTCGCCCTGTACGTGGTTTAAAAACGTCATCACTTCTGCGTGCGGCTCTGGCTCAGCTGCCGGGTCACCTACCACGTCCGTCCCTTCGACGGCGCGTTGACCACGTCATCATCGCGACATACAATTCCGAATCCGTACTTGGTGGAACGTCATTTTCCGTTTCCACCACCGATGGTCAAATGTCGTCGTCCGTTGCTTCGTTCCCAAATTCCGTCTCCGTCACCTCACCATCAGGTTCGCACGCACCGCTGCGAGTAACAGGTAATATATAATATGTATAATCTTTTCGGCGGTGTCTACATCTTCAGAACTACCGCTGTTGCTGATAACATTATAGAGTAGATTTTTTCCAATAATTTTCTTAACCATTTTAATTATATTATATTTTTGTACGGCAACTAATAAAAATATTATTACCAAAATTCAAAATAATACAAATAAATAAATAACACCAAAATTTGTTGTATGAAAATTTATATAATATTCAAGACCAGTAAAATAAATAAAGGTAACATCTATATATTATATTAGATAGATAAAAATATGCTATGCTATGTATAAGATCATTCACTCTACTAGGATTTAAAAAATCCAAACAATTTTAGAAATAGCAATATCACCAACATCCTCCTACAAAGGTTTTGGTTAGTACTTTACCAAGTTTTCCTGCACCACTACGCCACCACGGTATCACTATATTCAATCGTGACACCTTCATTTGAAGCTATATTACAGGAGTAGCAGTTCGCATTTTATCGTAAGATACAAAATACTTTTACAAAAAAAAAATTTTTTATATAAATTTACGAATTAGTGTACTTGAAAAAGTATAATATTTTATTAAATTACGATTTATATAGAAACAATTTACAAATATACGTTAAGACCTTTCTTTTCATTAAAATATTACCATTTCACAGGTAAGTGTATGTTCTCATCATAGTTTAAAAAAAAAAAATGACTGGTTACTATAATCACGTAATACGTTAGTATAAAACTGCATCATATAATAGTATGAACTAGTGTTGCCGTGTTCGTATCATATTACATCAAAACAATTTATTACTAAAACGTATTGTTATTATTAGCTACGTTGATAGTCCAATAATAATTATTGTGAATGAGTTTATAATAAATTTATACAAATATAAAATGATGCGTGCTTATAGCTTTAAAATTTAATTTTAAATTATTTGTTAACCTATGTGAAGTGACGAAAATATAATCACTACTCAGTCTTGCAATATCTATATTTTCACTTTTTTAAAAATCGTTTTTGGTATTGTTATTAATTATATACGTAAATATACTATATTAGTGTATAATAATATAAGGTGCTATAAAGTATAAGTAAATAATATTTGATAAATATAAATCAAATGCATTCTTGACTACAAAATAGTTTTCAAATATTCGTTTCTTCGTTATTTTAATAAATTTGGTACTTATTAATTAAATTAATACTTATTAAAAAAATTGCAATGTCCTTTTGATATTTTGTAACTATTGTACGAATAACTCGTGAGGAAAATCGTATATTTAATTGCCAAGTTTCTTCACTCAAAAATAAAAATTGAATCATATATAAATCATAAATAAACTTTAAAAAAAATTGAAAAATTTCAATTTGTATTTCAAATAATTCCAAATATTTTAAAATTATATTATTTAAAAAAAATTAAATATATATTATAATTATTTTTAAATTATCACAAAAGTATAAAATTGATTTTGCCAAAAACTGGTTTTCCAAATAAATTTTCATTTTTACTAATTTTTTTATTTTGTTTTTCCCAATTAAAAAAAAGTATTATGGGAATTTTTACTTTTGTTCTCCTTAAGTACCTACTACTTATACTAAATCAGTGTTTCTTAACCTTTTTGATTTCACGAAACATCATACAATAATATAATAAAAGCATTTTTTTTTACTATAAATCGTGAACTGAAAAAATACACATTTAACATATTAATACATTATTACATTCATCGTTCGGTTTAAAATCAAAAAATGATTATAACTATGATAATTATTATTATATCGAATAATTTTATCTATAGTCAAAATTGGATATCTATACAGAAAATGTTGGATATAATGATACGGAACTTGTTCCGTAATCTGTACATACACATAACGAAACTAACATAACGTGAATAATTTTTATTAATAAAAACAACTTATCGTAATAACCAAATAACATGTTATAATAATTATAATAATTAAGCATTCTAGAAAACTAGATAAATTTATGTTGTAAATTATCAATAAAAAAAAAAAAAATAAATAAAAATAATTATAACGTTGGAAATCAACTTTGCTGTTGCTATTATTGTTATTTGTATAATTTATACAAAAATAATGAAAACATCATCCAATTGAGACAAAATTATTATAAAATAAAATGAGTTCTATTGTTTACAGATAAGTAACCTAGGACGTTAAACCCGCATGTGTTGTCTCTGTCTAACTAATGTATAAATCATAGCAAATTTGCATTCAGCAGAATACATTTTGTGATTTAAGCTTTAATATTAAAGTAAATTTACCTATTACCAAATTTAAAGGTAAGAATATTATCTAGAAAATGTCTTATGCTTTTATTGATATTATAATTATAGAGTGAGTTATAGCTATGTAAAATATTACAACTTTAAAATAATCATAACTCATTTTAAAATGATAATATCAATAAAAGCATATGACATTTTTTTGATAATATTCTTACCTTTAAATTTGATAGTAGGTAAATTTACTCTAATATTAAAGCTAATATCATATAATGTGTTCTGATGAACACAAATTTTCTATGATCTATATAAGTAAGACAGAGATAACACATGCGGCTATGCGGGTATAACGTTCACAGTTAACTCAATTTTTATTAAGATGATGTAGTACTCGCATGTGTTGTCTCCGTCTTACACACGTACAACATAGCAAATTACCAGTTTCAATATTGTGCTGTTAGTTTTGGTATTTGAGTGAACTGAATGAACTGACCTATAATAAAATTTGAAGGTAAGATTATTATCCAGGGACCCACGTAGTCTTTTATTGATATTATTTTTAAGTAAATTATGATCATTTCAAAATATGCAGTTTCAACCAGTAACAACCGATCGGAGTGAATTATAGGGGCTTACTATTGTCTGTTGGAATTCGTATATTCTACGAATATTATAACTATATAATTATATAATTTCATAATATGAATAAAGTTGATAAAATAATAATATACACTAACCACTTATCACCAAAATAATTGTTCAGCTGTTTTATTTTGTAAATTCATTATTATACGTTACCCTCCGCATGAACTTGATGACAAATCGGACATGATATTTTCTATTTGTTCTTGCTCTTCATTGTTTTGTATGTTTTCTTCGTCTTCAGGTCCAATATCGACCGCAGTAGATGCATTTGAAGTATCGGCATCAGCTATGTCCATGTTATAGTACTAAAGTTAAAATAATTAAAATATATTTAAAATTCAATAATTGTATGGTAATAAATGTCTATTATTTTTTGTTATTATTTAGTTTTTTTGGGTATACATAAATTATATTATTATAAATCAACTTTAGAATATAATATAAGTATGAGCATGCTTTCTTTTGTATTCAACAGTGTCTACAAATGATAAATTCATTGTACAACGATTTTTTTTATATGGAGCTGCTGATCCTGTCGGGAGTTTCTTTTTCTGCTTCATGTATGTGTCTCGAATATTCTTCCAGCGTTTTTTACAGTCATTACCTATACAATAGGTGTAGTGAGGACAAATAATAAATATTATTAATATTAACATAAAGTTTGCATTTAAATTACTATTACAAATTATAAATACTCGAGAATTATAATTTCAATACATATTTGATCTTCCTACTTCTTTAGATATATTTTTCCAAATATTATCTTTAAAAAAATTACCTTTGTGCTTTTTATGAGCATGCTAATATAGTATGATAGTGCACTATCAAAAATTACTTCATTATTTTCCACGAGTGATAACAACATTTCATCCTCTGTCGGGGAAAATGAAAATTTTTTAATTGACATTTTGATACCGGGCGTCTTGACGCAACACTAGTCCGGACCGGACGCTGCGTCAAACGCGAGTAGCGAAACCAGTTATACATAAAAAAACATAATCTAGAGTCTCGGCGTCAGACGCTGCATCCAGACGCTGCAGGGAAACCGTACCTTTAGTAATCAGTGTTTTGGTGATTGTCGATCAGTAAGCAATGACTTTTATTTATATACATTTAGAAATATTAAATTATAAACATTTCATTGATCATAAGTAGTCAAAATGTTTCAAAAGGACTGGAGGTATGGCAAAAAAAAAAAAGAACCTTGTTAGAAGAAATTATTCACGTATTATTAGTTTCGTCATGTGTATGTACAGATTGCGAAACAAGTTCTGTAGTATTAACATCCGTGTCCGTTTCATGAACTGGATGAAATTTCTATCCAGTTATATCATTGCGCCTATCTTGTGGTTGAATTGCATTAAAACGTTTGGCGCTTTGAATACATTGAGACACAATAACTGAATACACGATGTTACTTATCAGTGACTTATAGGTACGATTTCCCTGCAGCGTTTAACCTCGCGTCCAGACGCTTATTACTATGTTCAGGCCAGTGGTTGACGCTAGACGCAGCGTCTGAACGCTGCAGTGGAACCGTATGTTAACCCATCTGTATGCCTGATGTGTTGTAAAGACGCGCCCATGCGCATAAGTTGGCCGCCGAAGCCTGTTCTTGTTTGGAATAGACTATAGATTCGTCACGTTAAAAAGTATTACTGTTGTGTAATTTCTTTATTCAAGGCATTCGTGCTCAAATATTTATTCATACCACAATATTAATTTAAAGTGAAAAAAAAAACAATTGTATGATACATTTTTGTAAATAAATGTTAAATAATCTATATACAGCAAAATTACAGAACAAAGATCTTGGTTTACGACGAGAAAAAAATGTATTAATATTTATAGTTTATAATAATAATAATAACAATATAAATAACAATAAAACACGATCATCAGGGAGATTATATAAAAATCGTTGCTGCTTTCGTGCCGCCGTGTCTGATCCTGTGAACGTGGCACCTGTACGTGCTGAAGATGTCCCTGCTCCAACAATAGCTGACGGCAACGCTCTTGCTCCCACACTTGCCTCTGGCGGGGCACTTGCTCCCACACTTGCCTCTGGCGGGGCACTTGCTCTAAATAACGTTGTGCCTGCAGTTTTTTTTGCTGCGTCACCAGGTGGTTTTGCTGCTTTCTATTATTGGGATTGTTACGGAAGTATTTACTTTCGTTTATGAGGTCCGGTGTCCGCTGGTAGTACATAAGGTACATCGGATAGAAATCATAGTCGTTGTACTTGACGTCACGCGGCCGTTTGTGCTCACCGTCGTGTCAGCTGTACCGAGCGGTATCATTAAATTATTATCGTTGGGTTTGCCAGATACAGAATGAGTTTTTTTCACCAGCACAGTGCACACGATGATCACTCGTTTGTCTGCGTCCGGCCATGAAAACAGATAAAGAAAATGCATTGTACGTTAGATCTCTGATTTACATAGGTCTGACTCTATATCACGGAGTGCATACATACTTATATGTATGCACTCCGATAATATTACTTAAAAATTAAAAATAGTGGCCAACTAAGAATTATTTTAAAATAATTATTTTATTCAATTAAGTACAATTTAAAATAGTTTCAAATAAGAAAGTTTTATTATACTATATTTTAAACATTTTTGTTTTATAGTTAAATAACTTAAATATTTCGGAAAACCTTGAAAAGTTTTAGAGACTGCCTCTAGGAGTAGTCCTTTCTAGCTTTTCTACAACTTCTTCAGTAATATTGAGCTCATCAATGTAATAATACTATTGGTCTCGAACAGGCACGTAGATAGAATATTTACTAGGGAGGGGGGGCAATAATTTTCGGCCCTTTTATCATTTTCCATAATTCTTCTCAATGAAATTACTCATAGGGGGCTTTTCTCTTACACTCGTCATTAGACGGTATGCCATGTAAAGAATCTTATTAATTTATAACTTATCTTTGGTTAGTAGTTGATCAAAAAAATGTTTTATCCACACGTATACCTATTACAGTATTACGAAAAATAGATAGTGCCTGATTAAAAAAAAAACCAACAATTATCGATATCTAAAAATAAATAAAACTAAAACCAGTAAAGTCGACCATTAAATTAAATTTCAAGTTGATTGTTTGTGGCCCATGTAAGATTCAGAGTTTATTAAAATAAAAATGACTGAATTATAGTAGATCAAAACTTCCAAAGTATGTGTTTCTGTCGTTTCTGACGCGTAAACGCGTCCTAGGACGGTTGGAGTGAAGTCCATTGACGAGTATACACGTCATTATGTCAACGGCGTTGAAAGTGTTCATAAAATTATATTTAATAACGGCTCAAACACCCATGTATCCGTCAATATCCCTGTGAAAACTGAAGAGAAATTATTGTAGAAATTTATTAATATAACTATAACATATTAACACATAAATCCATCGTCGTGTAAAATGTATTACTGTTGTGTAATTTTTTTTATTCAAGACATTCAATTCAAATATTTACTCATATCACAATAATTATACGTCTTATTGTAAAAAAAAAACAATTATATGATACATTTTGAAATAAATGTTTAATAATAATATAAACACATCAAAATCACAGAAAAAAAGATCCACGATGAGAAAAAATGTATCAATATTCATAGTTTATAACTGTGTTCACTGTATATACACAGGTGTAATAACATGATATTAGGTTAATATACTAAATAATGATAATAATAATAATATAACACGATCATTAGGACATCAGAGGATTAGACAATTGTTGCTGCTTTCGTGTCGCTGTGGGTGATCTCGTGAACAAGGCGCCCGTACTTGCTGATGATGTTTCTGCTCCAACAGTAGCTGACGGCGACGTTCCTGCTCCCGCACTTGCCTCTGGCGTGCCCGCTCTTGCTCTAAATAACGTTCCGCCTGATCTAGCTCGCGCTGCGCCTGCAACTCTCGACGACGCTGTGCCTCATGTATCTCGCGCTGTGCCTGCAGTTCTTTTTGCTGCGCCACCAGGTGGTTTTGCTGCCTTCTATTATTGGGATTGTTACGGAAGTATTTACTTTCGTTTATGAGTTCCTGTGTCCGCTGGTAGTACATAAGGTACATCGGATAGAAATCATAGTCGTTGTACTTGACGTACACGCGGCCGTTTGTGCTCACCGTCGTGTCAGCTGTACCGAGCGGTATCATTAAATTATTATCGTTGGGTTTGCCAGATACAGAATGAGTTTTTTTCACCAGCACAGTGCACACGATGATCACTCGTTTGTCTGCGTCCGGCCATGAAAACAGATAAAGAAAATGCATTGTACGTTAGATCTCTGATTTACATAGGTCTGACTCTATATCACGGAGTGCATATATATGAGTATTACCTAATATAAAATTGTAAGTACAACTGTGATGATGGAAAATTGTATAGTATATATATATGACGTCAAGGCCGTAACTAAACAAAAAATTTCGGGTGGGGGTTCCAAATTTTTTTTTATATATAAACGTTGTAAATGTATAGTCAATAAACTATATTCATCACTAAAATATTTCTACTTTTAAAAATTTCGGGGGGGGGAGTCCTGACCCTCCCCCAGTTACGGCCTTGTATGACGTTATATTATTATGTACACGTGTGTAGAAGTGATTCTTTGAATAGGTAAACTCTTAGTTTTTGAAAAACTATACAAACGTTTCTGAATTTTATTTTTTATAATAGATATAGCAAAACAACATATTATGTACTTATCATCATATATTATATTGTTCTTAGGTTTTTGAATTTTTCAAATTTCATATCCCAAAGCACAATACTTTTTGGAAAATTTAAACAATACATAAAAATTCAAATTATTACAACAATTATTAATTAATTTGTTGTAAATATTTAATGCTTAGATGATTGGAGTAGAATAGAATCGGTAACATTTTGCAGGGTCAGAGGTAAAAAAAAAATTAATAAAAATGCTTTCCGAAAAAAATAATGTTTTTTTTTTTTTTTAAATAATTGATTTGTATATTAGTAAGAAAAAAATGAAGAATTCCGTTGACAAACAAAAATCAATAATCACCTTCTTTGGGGAAATTGTCGGCATAATAGTTGGCGTAGTCAGCATCGTCGCTAAACGATACACCGCGTCCAAACTTAGAGCGCCGGGTGCGTCGCCAGTCAAGTCCACTTGTCAACGACTCTAATGCTCTAGATTTAGTAGTCACGTGATACAGAATGATTTCCCTGAAGTATTCGGGAGTCAACTGCATTTCTTCTTTACGCAACAAATACATGCCGTACATTTGCGGGGCGTTGACTCGGTGTATCATATTGATGTTACACTAAAAAATTATACGACATATTATAATGATGATATACATTATAAATTAATATTATTGATTAGCTAATTGAATTTAGTTTATTTTAATATCTATTTATAACAATATAATATACTATTTTAGATAATGATAATGAATAATGGTTCATTATAAACGTGACGTTAATGCATTTTAAACATATATATATATATAAAGTACTTTATTTATAAATGTTATAATTGGACTCCGCTTATTTACACAATCTTGCACAATAATATCGTGTATAGGCCGATGTGAAAAAGAATAGATTTTTGTGTTCATATTCTTTCGCTGAAAAGAGTATGGTAATACCAGCTATTTGTGGTTAGAGCAAATTATATAAATAAAATGTATTAACAACAAAATATGGCAAACTATAATATACATCTGTATTCTATTCTGACACACAATATGGAAAACACAGTTCAGAAACATTAATTTATACAACAACATCATTAATATAAGTATATAACAAGTCCTTTATGTTATAAACTTATAAAATACCTAATAAATATTTAATTCAACAACGTTAAAAAATTAATAAAAATAAGAACGTGCTCAATCGTAGAAATACTATAATAATTGTTCCGATAAGACCGTGTTCAATCACATTTCAACGAAAAATGTCAACAAACACAATTGTCAATTATCTACATAATAAACTCAAAAACCTATAATTAAATTGTTAGAAAAAACTAATGTACTCCAAACTTAAAATGTTTAATGTGTTTGTAATTGTATGAAAATTGCTAATCCATTAGTTTACTATTAGCGTTAATAACACATTTAAAAATAAAGTGAAGAAGACTTAAAAAATATAATATAACTCAACGGTTTATTGAGGATAATTTTTTTTAGTTACTCGAGGAGACGTTGAGAAGATGAATTTCCGGAGTTTGATAGGTTTGATTTCTTTATCTCAGTATACTATAAGCATGGACAATTTTGAATTTGTTTTAATAGACTATAGTGCGTAATGCGTATAGTCTACTTATTATAATTTATAATATGATAATATGGGCTTATTGTTGATCAAACAGTCATCTTGTATGTCGGTGTTTTCGAGTATAATATAATTGTTAATACATAATTAATAATTAAAATATTAAATCATAGATAATAGATATGCTACGGTCTACGGGTATTAGAGTTTTATTAATAATAGTAATTCGAAACGAATGAACCGATTTAGCAATTTATATTGTATATTTTTTTTGTACCTTCATAGATAATATAGATATATCCTATTGAAGACTACAAGGACTATAGAATGTATCTAGAGGTTATAGCCTTATAATTTATAATATTATTATTTTTAATAAATTACGAATATACACATGTACATGGAACAACAACTATAGTCTGTAGACTGTAATATTACTATAGTCACTGGCCAGTCGTCGCAGTACCTACCCTAGGAAATGTTTTGCGGACGCGTTGTATGAGGGGATCACTATCTTCGTGGCTCAGAACTTCGAGCTTCTGACTGTCAGCTTCACCATAGCGCATGTACGCTGACTTATTGTAATATCGTTGCAATTGAACAGCAGCGTGAGCGGTAAATCTCGACGACCTGGAATTAGTTCTGTTCCTGTCCGGATACATTGACGTTATCGTCGTCTAGAACCGTTGAGGGTAAGCAGATGAAAATATTGAACCGTGTGCTTATTGAGAATGGAAAATTACTAAAAAGAAAACAATAAATTTTCGACAGAAAAATAAATGTTTATATCACTTTATGGCCTATATCAGGGGTAGCAAATTATTTGAAAGCTTCGTTCAAAATTACCTTTTTTTTTCGTGCATGCCATGAAAATTATTATACATAAATTTCAATATTGTAAGAAAAAAAATTATCATCATCTTATTGTATAATTAGTGTATTAATATAAAAAGTGAGTTTAGTCAGTTTTGATACATAATATAATAACATTACTTTGTTAATTATTTATTTTCTTATTGTGATTTTTTTGGTTTAATTCTTGATACAAATTCTTTGATATTTGGTTTATAAAAATATTTTGATTTTTTGCACGCCATGGATTTTCCATCTTTGGCCTATCTATATTATGTGTATATTAATATATGTTATCTGTATAATCGATGGGAAATTAAAACGTATCGAAGTACGTTCTTATTCTGTACGGTGAATTTACTGTATTTGGAAGGTTTGAAAATTTTGTGCTGAATTAAATTGGAAATGTTGGATCATGAACCTACCGGATTGTATACGTCGTATATTATTTAATGTAATTTATTTATTACCTGATTTTAACTTATTGAATCGTTTGCTAACTACTCATTAGATGCAGACAGGTGATCTGGTCGAGCGCTACTTGTAGAATGCGATCCGAACATTTGAATTCTGCAGGTTAAGTCTTATTTGTTATACCTATATGACTATATTTTTATCATCGTAATAATAATTATATTATATTGTTAACGTTTAAGTCGTCATTACACTGCAGGCAGCGCTGACAACCACCAACGATACCAACTACAATAAATGCATCAAGACTCGGAGATTACTAATCTTCTTGCACAAGTTATTAATTTATCATACAATTATAATAATATTAATACTACTAGTATTACCGAGTAAATTATTTAAAATAATTATGATTTTTGTGTTGTATTATCGGCACAAAGACCACCACTTTATACATGAGACGTTAAAAGCGAACTATTTCTTACGGAGATAACAGCAGTAGACTCGATCCTCAAATAGACTCCCCGCCATCGTTATCGGGGATTCGTACATCTATATGTCATGGTTATTGAGCGACTATTATTATAGTTATGCATACATTTTATCATTAAAAAATTAGCAAATAACTGGATTTTAGATATGAATTTACTTATATAAGTTAGGTGTATACTATTAAACATAGGCGCAATTTGAGTTTTAAATTTAGGGAGGCTATTATAATTTGCATGTATTTACTGTGTGTATGCTTCCAGAGATATATAAAAGTGGAAGGGGATGTATACAAACCATTTGGGCGAGGGCTTAGCCCCCCGCCAAATTACACCAAATCTCGAGTTCTAAAGACCCATAACCTAAACAAACAAAATATGTGTGACCTTTGCCTTTAGGCTTTAGTCTATAATTATACGATAATATGTGTAATGTATAATGTTTATATACATTACATTATTGATACTAATATAAAATGCCAGAGTATTTACAATATAATGTATTTATATATTTATAAACGCATAAACGTCGCAAACTGTATGTACTATATTCCATAAAAAAATATATATTTAAAATAAAACAAAAAAGTCTTAACAAGTTATTGAAATAGTTCTGGAAAATTGAAAAATAAATCGATCATAATAATTTGTTTAGAGAATTAAAATATTGTCTTCTGAGACTAATGACCGTACAATACCAGATAATAATATACAAATACTTATATTTTTATCAGCGTGAATTATGAATAATAAATTATTACATCTTGTTTGTTCGTGTTTGTTTGGTCACCATTGGTATTAGAATATCTTTAACTGTTGTATCAATAATTATAAAAAAAAAAAAAATCAAACTAAAATTATCTTATCTTTTTACCCGCATAAATAAATACTCCTAGTAAACACAATAACATAAAATTCTCATTTTGCATGTGTACATAATATGTATAATGAAACTTCTGTAAAATCAAACGTTAAAAATATCAATCAGTCACATGTAAAAATACTAACTATAATAATTATTGGTATAAAAAATCGATACGTGAAAAAACAGGTAATAAAGGTACGTATAATTATGATGCGAATGAATATTTATTATTTAACACTGTAAATAGTAAACTGAATGTGACCTTAGCTGCGAAAGGCGTAAGAAAAAAAATCGATGTGTATAAATATTAAACAATACATGAAATCAAAATATTTAAAGGTAATATTTCTTGCCCGGTTGCTAATAAATAAAAACAATTACTAATAACTATGTTGTGTATATAATAATCAGTAATCGTCGTTGTATTGACTTTGTAGCTCTTCGTATGTGTCGCTGAAGTAGGAAGGTTCACCTCCATATGGGTCGTCATAGATATTCATAGCCTCTATCGCATCCTCTAGTTGCAGCCGACGACTGTTGGCATGGTTATATTTGCTCGTGGTCCGGTGTTCAGGTCTCCGCTGGTAGTACACAAAGTACAGTGGATAAAATTCATTATCGTTGTACTTTACTATCACGCGTTTGTTATGGCTCATTGTCGTGTCCGCTTGGTCGGGTGGTATAACCAAGGTGCTCCCCTAGTACTGTCTAGGAATCACGTACGTTTTTTTTCTACCGCGAGACACATCATGATCACTCGTGTGTCTACAGAAATTTGCGACAACAAAAAATAAATGCTCACATTATTAACTACTTGAGGACATAACGTAAGTATATACCTATAAGTAATAAATAAAATATTTTCTAAATTATATTTATTTTTTTACTGTATCTTGGAGAAATATACTCCGATGCTCGTACTAAACTCGCAGGTATAGTAATATAAAAAACACGTTAATTTTTTTTATTACTACTCCAATTCAGGGTTAAGAGCATAGCCTCAGTGTCAGTCAGTATAGTAAATGGGTTCCATTTATATTATTTATTATATTGTATTTATTAATCTGATTATCTTGGATGGTCAATAAATTATTCTTGTAGTCATAATTTATTATTAAGTACTTGAGGTTTCTGTGTACATTTTTATAGGAAGATTAAAAAAGTTCAAGTGGATATTACTGCACGTTCGACGATTACCGTGTACACTGTACACATTGTTTGTAAAATTATTTTTTATATTCGCAAAAATATATGTATTATATGCAGATCATAGTGCATAATTTAGTAAAATAAATTGTTATTGTTAATCTATACATTTATTTATCAATTAATTGTTGTGTATATTAATATCCATATTGTGAAAAAACTATAAACTAAATTGCACAAACTAAGACTACAGTACAAAAATATTCAAATTTAATAAAAATGAAAAAATACATTTTACACACATATATATGGTAATTGTTAAATTTTAAAGTAGTAATACATATAATATGTATTCATATCACCATGAGATTTTTTTAATTTTTCTGTAAAAATGGACCCAAACATCTCAAATATGATGTACTGCTATAGATGACTGAAATCACTAATATTTAAACAGTATAAACGTATACCTGAGATGGATAATAGTTTTGTTATAATATATAATAGTTAATACAAGTACAATTGTGATTCATTTAAAGGAAACTTAGTTTTTTAAAAAGTGTTGTTGCGTATTTTTGGAAATTTTTATTGTTTTTCATAATTTGAAGCAATTAAAAACATTTAATTAATTTTATATTTTTAACTTTATAATTTTTTTTTTTACTTTTTTGTATAATGGAATACATTTTTAATATGATGTTTAAAATAGAACAATTTTCAGAGAATTTTAATTGAGTACTGATATTCTTTAAATGATAAAAAATAAAGTTTTATTATTATGGGTATTGTAACAAAACATGTCAATTTTGGATGGAACTCATTATAAATGCATTTCGATAAGTAGATATTGGACTGCAATTTTGACAATGATTTTTGAGCGGTTATGATACGTTTGACGAGTGTGGATGAGTATTATTTATTTTAAAAACAAATAAATATAAATATATCTTTGCTGGAAAAATTGTCGGCATAATAATTTGCGTAATCGGCGTCGTCACTGAACGAAACACCACACCCGAATTTGTTGCAGCGACCTATTTGGCTGATGTCAGAGATGTGTACATTTCGTATTACTCAGTATGTAATTTTTTCATTATTATTTATTTTAAGCTCCCCTGAAAATATTATCATCTGAACTTATTGTTAATTGTATAATACAATTTTTAACTACATGAACAAAATAAACAAGGTTTATTTACTAATACTACAATATTTTTAAGTGATCTAACCGATTAGCAGTCAGCTTCAGCAAATAAAAATTGTATTATTATAATGTATAAAACAATGGGAGTTTATAAATTGTACAATTTGTAAGATAACAATAAAAACGTTGGTATAATTAAATTAAATTAGATGACGCAGGTGTCCACGATTGAGTCAACATATTGAGGGTGGGTTATTTAGTCTGTAAAATCATGCACTGCTCGCAGAACTTAAGTACTTCAAAAAATCATTTGTTAAATGATTAATATATACTTAGTTAATCAGTTATTCTAAATAACTGAAAATCCTTGTAAAGGAACCAATCATGGAGCGTTTAATATTATCCAAAGGACTTTTGATTGAATCACTTAGATTTTGTTTATGTAAGTTTAGCAAAATTATCCCGAATAATGATTGCAAATAATAATAATGGGCATATAAATTGTTTGTATGTATTTTCAATTTGTAATTAGTGTTGATATTTTGATTATTTTAATAATTATTATTAACTGTTTTGATTATTTATTTAATGATTATTATTAATGATATTATTTATTAACTATACTGTTTTTATTTATTTTTAAATTTTACCAATTAATTAAATTACAAATATCCCAAGTAAGTAATTAATTTTGTGCAAGGCGAATTATTGTTAAGCGAGTTTGGTAGTAAGGAAAATATTGGTTTTAATTTAAAACGCTGATAAAAATTAAATTTAGTAAGATTAAAATAGTATTTACTTACAATTTAAAAGGAAAAATAACTAAATTAAACTGGTTAAAAAGTAATGTCTGCGGAGTTGACATTTATTTTCACATGTAAAAAATAATTAACAAGTGTTTTTTGGATTAAATATGGTAGGTATTAATAGAATATACATACTATATATGGCCACTTGGACACATGGGTACAAAGTAAAAAGTCACTTTGTTTTATTCTATAATATCTTAAGGTTTTAATTTTTACTATTTTATCATTAAGTAGATCACCGCAGTAATGAAATTGTTAAATTTGTATTCAATGATTAATCACAAAAATAAAATTATATGTAAACTGTGAGTGTGAATGGAAAAGCCAGGACAGGCCTTAGAAAGGGCTGTGGCTAAGCCAAATAATGTGTAATAAATGTAAATTAGACACAACAATTATTATTTATTATAATTTATACAATATAATATATATTGTATATTAGGTTTATATAATTATTAACTATACTCATGTACGTACTGTCGCATGGTATTATTAAGTTCGTGTTTTAAATTGGTTAAAACAAGTCTGTTGAAGATTTCATTGAGTTAATAAAACAATATTATATGTTATGGTGAAAAATTTTTTATTATTTATTTTTATGTCTGTCACTACCTTTTTGAGTAATAAAAATGCTTCAATCTTCAATTTTTAGTGTAATTTTTGATAGAAAATTGAATCTAATTGATACTTTGAAAGTCCAAAATCTCGGTATTTTTCAAAATAACCAAGTAAAAATATAGATAAAATATCTTTGGATAATTGAAATTATATACGATTATACGAATATTTTCTTGTCCGTTTATTTGAAAATGAACACCTATAAAAGAATCACTCTGTATATTTATAAGAAAACATAAAAAAATTGCATTTACTTATGTATAATGAAATTATTGTTGTACAATTAAATGTCGTTAAAAATAACTTTGAATTTTTGTATGTATACAGTATACACGGAAAAATTATCTACTGTTAATTATTTTTTCTGTGGTTTAATAAGGTTAGTTAAACTAATTTTTACAATTTTTATAGACTTTATTGATACTTTAATTTTAAAGCAGAACATGGGCATAATAAAATTGTAATATTTTACATAGTTTGATAAACTTGTTTTAAATAAAAGACTATTTGAGGTACATTTGATAATTTTCTTTCCTTTAAATTTGATTATAAATCTTTAACACTGTTATTAAAGCCAAAACACTAATTTACTGTTATTGTGTATGGGTCATAGAGAAAAATAATAATCAGTGTGCTACCATTGTCTAAATAAAAATAACGTTACAAAAAAAAAGAAAGAAAAAGCTAGGATCTCGCTCTGGTCGGACGGTAACAAAAATAATCGACTAAGAATGAAACTTATGTGTGAATCTGCTTCACGCAATAGGTATATATGATACGGTTAAAGTCCGAATTAAGCTAATGTGCACATTATCCAATTTCGGACTTTAGCCGTGAATAAAAAGTGTTAGGAAATGGGTTATGTATACATTACTCGGCTAAAGTAACTTAAGCCATCGTGTTATGGCTAATGTAAAATATTATTAATAAATTCATAATATATAATATTTTATTTCAATAAAATTAATTAATATAAGTTAACAATTAAATATCAAACTACATTTGATGCAATATTAACTTTATTTCTATTTATTAGATAACGTTATTTTTATTATTTATTTAAACGTGGTAAACTTTGATGACATTTAGAAATGCATAAAATCAGTGGCGTCATTTCAATTTTTTTTTAATATTACGCATGGCATATATATAGCAGGCCATTTAAGTGCAAGCCACTATCAATTATACAGGCCAATTAATTAATAAAAATGGACCAAATTACAACAATATTATATTTTAAATACGCATGTGCGGTTCAAATCATATGCCACTGCATAAAATGCCAGATGCTTTGCATTTGCATTTATTTGTTTTGCAATTTGATTTATATGCACAACGTTGATAACCCTGATCACCTAACAATAACATATTTTTTGCGTTTTCTCTTAACAATTGTTTTGTATTTAACACCTCGTCTACTGTAATGAATGACTAAGGACAAACATCAAATTGAGACTTAGTGTAATGTTTTTCTATTGTTCCCTCGTTATTACATAGTTCATAGTAATTATTTATATTTATTTTTAGTATTACATTAAGTGCCGTTGAAAATATAATTATATAATAATATATTTTTTTGTACATTTTTTCTATCCAGTTACTTCATCCATCAATTAATGGCTAATGTATAAAATATCCGGTTAATATACGAAACTATGATTCTAAATGTTAAGTGTTTACTTTATCCATCTAATATGGATTATGTGCGCATTATCCAGATAATGTACACTTTAGCCATGTTTCAGACTTTAGCCGTAACATATACATCAGAATAATTTTACAACGCGAGTAAAACTTTTTTAGTGGGTTTGATGATTCAACAATTTCACACTAAAATTATTCATAAATTGATATAAATGTCATTATATCTTCTGAATTGTCTACCTTGTACCTATAATATATTATTAATGATTGTTCGCTTACCAGATACAAAGATATAAATGCTTCTATATTAGTTGTTTTAATCATTTCAACTACTCGTAAAATACTAGATTGCTTGCTGGATAAAAGGTCAGACACCTCTTTCCCATTGGGCACATTTTTGACACGTTCCTAAGACCCCGCGGTCTATGCTCCTGTTATATCACCAACCAATAATTGATATTTATTACCGATAAATAAGCTTATTTCGAGAAAAATCAAAGGATAATCACCAATAGTAATAATAATAATAATAAAATAAAAATAATTAACAGTACTCTGTCCAAGTCGTAGTGTTCCAATTATAAAAAGGTTAAAGACAGCCTTGTAATAGACATTTGGTTAGCTTTTGATATTCTGCTACTATAATATGCAATTTTATTACTGACTTAGTTGTCATCGGTGAACATTGACAATGTTGATAGAATGAACCAGTTCATATTTTTTTGTAAATTTTACTGCCACACTACGTACTAATCCACACAAAAATAGGGACTGGAATGAACGGACGCTTCATGGTTTGTATATTATTATTTGTGTGTTACTATATACTCTACATTCAAGAAGACACCTCGGTGGCTGATTCGTGCACAGGGGCGTGGCTGAATAACAAGGCAGGCGTATAAATTATAGTTGACTTGGTGAGAGTTATAAATGGGTGTTGCCTAACCACCGCTCAACGAAAACTGGTCGCTGTTGGGTTGTTTTAAATTATTTTAATAAAATATTATAATATATTATTTAAAATAATTACGATGTTATTATGTTTTATAGTCGTATAACAGAAATCAAAAACAATAGGTATACCTACGATAGCTGCGGCAACTGAAAATACTGATTTAACTCGTGAGTTATAAAATGTAAAAATTTATTCATCTAATTTTTAGCGCAGATAACGGTAATAGATTTTTACATTAACCACCAAAGTAGAGTCTTACTTAAAATGGGACCAATATTTTTTGTATAAATTGTATGGCAAAAATACCGGCCGCGCTATTCTATGGTCAACCACCAGTTTGAACACACAATTATTTGATCGTAACTAGAATTTCACGCACAATCATAAATACTGCAACATTTGAGTATTTGACATTTTACGACGTTTGTAAGACAAAATCTTACTCAATGCGTGTGATGACTAATCGACAGAATTATCATTTATTAGCTACAACAAAAACTATTACGCAGTGATATGAAAACAATAGACTATTGACTATTCATTAATAATTAATTGTCGCCTATAACAAACTAAGAAAATAATTTTAAATTTGATTTTGTCAGTCAATCAAATAATTAACTTATCATTTATAAAAACAATATTGTTTTCCTACTAATTAGATTTTAGATACTACAGAAAAAATTAAAATTTAGAAAAAAAAAACAAAAATAAGAAATGTTTAGTAAAAGACAAAGTATAAACATGAGTTATTGAAATTTGATTTTGGGACTATTGAAAGTTCCAAAACATTGTCGGGATATCGGGACACTATATTAAAAATCCGTATAGTCCCGGCCAAAACGTGATGTATAGCAACCCTACACTAAAGCCAAATGCTAGAATGTATATTACCATTCTGCACACGAAATAAAATCCACGAACGAGTCCAGCCCTATATGATTGGTCTACACATTTTTGGAACGAAAATTACTACAGATTTTTTTTGAGATTCTTCCACAGTATCAGACTTACATTTTCCTAAATGTTTGCATCATTAATACCCGATGTGGCGATGTTCTATATTAATACTATTTTTGGTATCTCATAGCCATCTCCATACTGATTGCATAACATGAAAAATACGCTAAAATGCTAATCATACGCAAAAATACCACCGGTTATTAATAGGTAATAGTTATTGGTAGGAATTATTTACGCAAAAAAACATGTATAATAAAATTATGATAATACGAATGAGGTGTGAAATAAGTATAAATAACAATATTAATAAATATTTAATATCATATAAAATCAAAACAATTATTCAGACAATACTTTTGTCCGATTACGTAAAATTAAAACAATTATTTATTATAATCAGGAATTATCATTTGTATGATAACTCATACTCATACAAATGATAATATCATTGTCGATGGAATCAAATAAGTAGCTGTTGTTGTCGAATCAGGGATTATAGCTACCACCTATACACCATATGGGTCTGGCGGCGGTTGTTAGCGCGGTAAAATTTGCTTGTGGTCCGGTGTTTAGGTCTCCGCAGGTAGTACACAAAGTACAGTGGATAAAATTCATTATCGTTGTACTTAACGTACACGTGACCGTTATAGCTCACCGACGTGTCCGCATTATTAGGTGGTACGATTAAGGCGTTCCCATTGTTTTGGCTGTGGACCACGTACGTCTCTCTAACCAGCACGCAGCATATCATGATGATCCGCGTGTCTGCAGCCGTTCGCGAGAACAGAAAAAAAACACTTAAATTATTATTAATATTACTATGACGTAGATATAATTACTGGTATAGTGGTAACTAAACATTCTAAACATATTAGAGATGGACAATCATTTTTTAAGTTGCATGTTCTATGTGGTTTTTCGAATGTAATACTATCGATGAAATATGCTCGCGAAAAAACGGTCTAGTATGTTATATTATGCATTTGTTAAATTTTAATTCAATAATAGTTCTAATTCATTATGTACGAATAATGCGTAATTAGCAAAGACGATCTATCAACTTATATTTTTAAGGTTAACATATAATTACATTGCTATTAGCATTATAAAATTAATAATTGTGCATATGCATTATGCAATTATGTTTAGTAAATAATATTTCTTATTGTAAAAGTTTTAAGTCTTAATAAAGGAAATATTATTTTAAATTTCAACAAAATAATTAAATTTTTTGATTATTGTTTAATTAATTAGAGTGGAAATATGGGAAATTTTAATTTTCTACAATCATTATTTATTAGATTGTAACAAAATAACTAAAATGATTATTTTTTTGTCTGCATATCCTACTATATACATATCATTTCTTACGATTTATACCGACGTAACTTTCTTAATAAGTTTGGTAATTTATAATAATGGTGAAAGATTTTAAAGATCTCGATGCCAGTGGCACAAATAAGGGGGGCTTAGTGGGCTTAGCTCTCCCAAGTATACTAGAAACCCTCTCAAAAAATACAAACAAAATTTAGGTATATCAGTTTTTAATAAAAATTGTTTTCCCGGATTTTTTTTTAAACTAATTAAGAAAATATTTATAAAATATAATAATTATTTTAATTTATAAATAAAAGTAATTCTATAGTTATTGTAAATAAAATTAAAAATAATTTATCATTACATAATACTACAGTATTTCATAACTTTTGTAAGATATTCCAAGTAGCTATTACTTTTCCTGTAAATACCTATAACAACCTGCGATAAATAATTTTTCACGATGCCACAATTAAAAATATGGTTGCATAGTTCTATGAATCAAGATAAGCTCAGTAATTTAATTACATATTTTGAATATAGAAAGTGACATTACTACATCATTAGTATTGATAGTGAAGATGTATCAAATATTTTTGAAAAAACAGATAGACGTATATAATTTATTGTATTAAATATCTTAACTGATCATAAAAAATGTATAATGTTAAATTATGTTGCTACATTTTACAACAAATAATTATTTGATTTTGATTTTCTTATAATAAAATAAATGCATTAATTTATTAATAAGATATTAATTAAAAATTATGTCATAATATTGATACATATTATGTTATGTATAATATATGTTATAAGCTAATATATATATATATATATATATATATAATATTATATGATATAATTTTAAAAAAATTGTCTGGGAGATTGTGTCCCTTTCAGAGGCATCATTTCAATTTTTTTTTTTTTGGTACGCATAAATATTGAGCAGGGCGCTATTTATTTATTTTTTCGACATATTTGACATTATTGTGATGTGGCCGAGCGGGCCAAAATTTACAATTTAGAATTTTAGGTACGCAAATGTATACCCTGTGTACCGCAAATGACGCCTCTGGTCCCTTTGGTCATTTTTCTTATTTACGTCATTGCTCGGTGCAATTATTGTTCTCTTATTCTTACTCACGTGCAAGGTGCAACAATATTTTATGCAATCTAGACATCTAGTAAATTTAACTACAAGAGTTCACTATTATATAGCATATATATTATTATAAAATGTAAAAGTAAGAATAATATTATAAGCATATCATAGATATCTATTGATATTTTAATGTTAATGAAACTATGGAAGTCATTATACAATTGTAATAATTTACTTTGTTATTATAAGTAAACTTATTTTTAAATTAAATTTATAAATTACTATGAAATTCCCTATGGCCTACATCATGTTAATTTCTTTAAGTTTGATATTAGGTCAACTCGATTTAATATTAAAGCTAAAAGCATAAAATTAGATCGACTGAACACAAATTGCCTATGGTACGTTACATCCTCTTATATAGTAAAAAAGTATATGTATCATAATTAAAATAATAATAATATATTATAAGTTAGCTACAATATCTTAACAACGACTTTGTGTAAGTTGTATACGTTTTAGTGGTGTGAGGAGAATTTAATTAACAAATAAGGCATTATAATACATTTTAGTATTATACCTTCGCTGGGAGAACTGTCAGCATAATAATTAGCGTAATCCGCATTGTCGCTGAACGAAACACCGCATCCGAATTTGTTGCGGCGGGTGCGTCTCCAGTCCAGTCCACTGTTCAGCGACTCCATGGCTCTGGACTCGGTGGTCACATGGTATAGCAATTTTTCTTGAACACTTCGGCCAATGTCCAATTTCATTTCTTCCATGCGCAGCATGTACATGCCGTACATCTGTGGGGCGTAGACTCGGCATATCTTACTAACATCGCACTGGAATATTGAACGAAATATTATAAATGAATAATGATATTAATATATATACATGAATTAATAATATTATTTATCAATCAATCCAATTCTGCCAAGTGTATAGGTACTTATCATTTATAAGCGATGACAGTCCGTAAAGGATACATTTAATATGTTATTTAATAAATAATACTAATTTTGAACGCCTATACGCCTATCAATGTTCCCTATAACTTATATAGGCTATAAGTAAAGGAGAAAGTAAAAAACTGTCACCGTTTTGTGTATATGCTAGAGCAGAGCTAGATTCCATAGTTATATAGCCACCGATTCGCTCAGTAATCAGTTATGTGTATTTTATTGTATAACTCTAAAAAAATTATTTCAAATAAATATACTAATTATCAAGCGTTTATACTAATAAGTAATAAGTAATAACTTTTTGGTCATTTAACAACCGTAGCGTTACTTACGCTGGGAAATGTTTTTTGTACAAGTTGTTCAATTTCATTGTAGCCATTGATGTTCAATTCGTCGAGTAACGGATGGTCGGTGTCAGTGTCATCATTGCGATTGAGAGCGAACGTTGAAAAACGTTCCAAAATATGAGCTGAAACTTGCACAGTAAACTCCGACGCATTGTTGTGTATCCTACTGCTATCGCTTGAGTACATTGTCATAGTGTAAAATCCCTATGAAAATATTCAATTTTTATTGTCAAGATTTGAAAATTTAATAGTAAATAGTTAAATAGTTCCTTCATAGTAATAATTTTCACTGAAATCTAAAAATCAAAATAATATAAAAACATAATTCTGTTTATAGACATTTGAAGTTTAAATTTAAACAAAATTAGATGTTTAAACGAGCGATAACGATTTTAGTTATTTGATGCGATTAAAAATTATTATCCATTAGAACTCGAAACGTTTATGCCAAAATAGAATAAAATAGTCGATTCAGAAACCAGCTACTCTCGTTTAATACTCATACTCCTAAAAGAAGTAGGTACATGTAAAAAAAATTCATATTTACATTGAAATCAATATACATACATTTCAAAATAATAAAACATCAAAACTAGATTTTGTCGAAAGAATGGCATTTAAATACCAACTTGTATAGATACTCTACATAGTAAAAATAAAAACATTTTTCTTAAAAAAAAAAAAAAAACATTTAAATAAATTAGTACGCTCATCTAAACTTACAGGTGTAAGCTAAAATAAAAAATAATAACATAAATAAGAATCACCAAATATTTTATCTAGCTATAGTATTATACATGTATATTAAAAATTGCTATAAATTAATTATTCAATTTTACAATTGAAAATTGTGTAATGTGATTGTGTACTGTGAAACCAATATTGTTTGACTTGTGTTATCTGTTATTGATAACATTATTCATTTATTTTTCCTTTTTGATTGCACTTTAACTTTAATGTTAACCCGCCACGACTACTCCTCAGAAATGTGTGGTAGTGCCGTAGCGTGTAACTTGTGTTTTTCTAATATATGTTTATTAAAAGCACATTGAGTTTAAAAAAGTCAATAGTTTTAGTCATAAGTTTTAATACCGATAAAAATATTTGTGCACTACCAACTTTTGGAAAACTAAATTAATTATAAGTATATTGTATATATAATTATAGTAAGATTGTACCAAAAATTTGATTTGTTAGAAGATTCATCTTCACAACTTAAATTCAATACAAACTTACTTATGAATTTTTTTAATCTTAATTAAAAAAAATTCTGACGAAAAGTCAAATTAATTTCATATGAGCATTCAAAGTTTAAATTTTTAAGAAATTGCATATTTCCATTGCAATAACCATTGAACCGTAAAATAACTAATTCCCCTCAAACAATTTTTGTTATATTATAGTAATTTAAAAATAAATAACCATAAAAGATACTTAAAATTTTTAACAAATGTTTATAGTTTATATTACCGTTTTATTATTTTAGATACTTTTAAGTTATTTACATGGTATGAAAAATTTTCGATTATTTTAGTTTTTTTTTTTATATATATAAAATTAATATAAATAAAAAATTATAATTACCTATTCGAGGTAAATATTTTACATTTAATTGATATTTTATATAATTACCAACTTATTCTTGAAACATTCCTCTTCTGTGACGGATCCAAAAAATAAGAGTCAACAAAGCAAAAAAAAAAAATTAAAATATATTATTATAGTAACTCCATCGTTATAGATATAATGCGAATAATATAATAATCAATAGTAAGACAACTATCCCTACATTTTGGTTGGAGACTCACTAAATATTGTTTATTGTTATTGTTTAAGTAGTACTTTAGTACTTATACCATTGGACTACCTTCCAATCGATAACTACCTATTGTTTTACTTATTGAAAAGGTACATATAATTAAGTACAAAATGAGCTATTAAATATTTTTTCATATTAATCTTAGACCATATTATATTAAAGTATTATACTTGTGTCTTGTATACATAATTTGATTAGTGTGCTAGGATACAAGGTACGAGAATAATTATATTGTACAGTACAATAATGATAATTTAATATTTCTATTATTATTGATGTTAATTTATTAAGTTTTGTCTCATGAATCATAATTATGTGAATATTATTACTACAACTTAAAAATTATAATAAAAACAATATTATACAATCAAAATGAAAACTAATTTTAGTTTCTGAGAGAAGTGATGAATGTATTTATTTTACAATGATGTATTTTCTTTTTATGTGTTCGTTATTATCTTTTAGTGCTTTGAATTTTAATTTTGAGGGTGGTTTCAAGCAAGGCTGGGTAAGTTAATGATTTTTTTTAACTCAGTTAAGTTAATATGCATCAAAAAGAAAAAGTTAAAAGTTAAAAATTAATACAATTTTTGATTAACTCAGTAAGTTAAAAGTTAATACACATTTTTTTAAAACTTTTTATAAAGTTAAAAAGAAGTTATTTTTTTTATTCGTTAGCGTACTTTATTTCTTATCAATACACAACTAAATTGTAAACTATAATGCATATACTTCATACAACATACAGTATTATCTAATATATACAGAGTGTTCCTTTAGAGTACAGAGTGATTGGAATAATATCATTTTTAACTAATAAAGTCACAATAAAAACATTTTTTGACATGAAAACGACTGAAATAGTGAATGTAAAAAAAAAAAAAAATAAATAAATTTAACTTATTTCTTAAAATGAAAAATAAATTCGTTAATTTCACGTTAATTAAAAAATAAATTTAGTAAGTTAATAATTAAGTTAATGAAAATCCAACCTTAATTAGTTAAGTTAATAAGTTAAAATTAACTTAAATTATAACTTATTAACTCGTTAATGCCCAGCCTTGGTTTCGAGTTACAAATTGTATCTAGTTGGTATTTTATGGGGTCATAAATAAAAAAAAAGGAAACAAATGGGTATCGCTTTGCTGTACAGTTGGACGTATCGAGTTGGTCACATCTCACATAGTGTAATGGATGTGTTAAATTGGAATTTAATGTATCATTATATAATATTATAATAACCGATTTTGTGCAGACATTTTGTCTACTTAACGTATTATTTAGTTTTTTTTTATAAATGTCAATTAAAATTTTTTTGCTGGGTAGAAATACTTGGAAATTTAATACAAAAGCCCACAAAATATATTCTTATATCTATATAAAATACATAAACACAATTTTTTTTTATAATTTGCATATGAAGTTAGAATTTTGGAAAAATTTGTCAAAATTGGAAAAAATAAAAATAATCTTACAATTGAAAATTAATAATAACAACTTTTCTTTTTATATCGAAGTTTTTGAAATCGAATACATGGATATCAAGTTCATATTTTAGTGGTTATCAACCGGGGTAACTCATGACAAGTTTAAAAACTGCCAGGGGTGCTGACAAGTCTTCCCAAGCTACTAGTAAAATCGGGCTGTATTATATGCAGACTTTATTTAATCTGACGCAATGGATTGAAAGTAGATAACTTTTATTTAAACCAAAAAAAACGATATATTATTATTATAATGTAATATTTACATTATATCACATAATGCCGTTGATTGCAGTTTTTTTACATTAAGTTTACAAATATTTTCATTTTATTTTAAATATTTTTTATTGTTGTTCCACTACGTGCTGCCGCGTTACTTAAATCCAAATTACTACTTACTAGTTACTAGATTATGTTTTTAAAATAATCTTCAATTACATATTATCGCCAATGATATGATTATTATATTCATTACATAATATATTTTATTATTTATTTGTTAATTTATGTAAATTTATAAAAAGCGAGTAAAATATAGGCCACTGGTCACCTTTGCTACGTTCTCGCAACCGGTCCCGCAGGCGGACGAGTGTTGCGCAGACGCGTTTGTTTGGGATCTCAATTCGATAACTATGCAAACGGCAGGCGAGTCCCAGACAGCTTCAGCGACGATTGACGACGAGCGGCTAATGTGCGATGTCGTGCAGTGACCGAAATGCGCGGGGGAACGAAGAAATTATGCTGCGGAGAATCGGGGACTCGGCCTAACCTAACCACGGCCGTTATTTTTTCAAAGACCCATACATCATCATTATTGTTAATTATTTAATGTACAGGTTCTTTTTGATTTAAATAAATTTAATAATACAGATTTATCATATTATTTTTTATATTATAGTTAGTTTGATAAATTATGTAAGGAGTTTAACAAATAAAATATACAAATATGCGCTTATATATTATATGTAGCTAAATAAATAAAAATTTATAACACATAAACATTATTATATAATTGTATTAAAATTACGCATGATAAAGTACGTGTATTTATGCCTTATATGCGTACCATTCGTCGACAAATATATGCCAATATATATATATAATATAGATGCCGATTCTCTGTAGATTAACATAACAGCCTACCAATGGTATTAATTTAAGCAACTAGAATTAAAAATTTAAGTAGATATGTTATTTAATAAAAATATTCGTGTGTTAAACAAATACACCAGTGATGTCAAGAACATAATATTTTTGAGTATTCAAGTTTAAGTATGGGTGGGCAGCATCAATATTTTATCTTATAGATAAAGTTTGACAGTTGACTGAATAATATTATAAAATATATTATGTTTTTGGTTACATTGTTACATAATATTTTTTTAAAGGCTCACGCTCGAATTTTCCAGCAGGACCTCAAATCTATCAAATTGTTCAATATCTTTCAAAACCTACAAACGAATACAAATTATAATCAAGATTTTCAATATTTCGAAATTTTCAGTTTTCATGCGCGTTTTTTTTGATCACCTGATGATGGTTCAACGAAAATGTTTCATTGATGCTGAATTGTTATACGAGGAATTCTACACAAAGAACAGCTTTTCATTTTTCCAAAAATTTGTTGTTTTAAATTTTTAGATTTTAAAAACTATTTGACCTAGGTACGATGTTTAAAAATCCTTATTACCACTTTTTCGACAAATCAAAATTATGCAACTCATGTAGCTCGTTACTAGAATCAATTTAATGTCACCTCTGCATGATGACGGCCAGCCGAACAACACCCGCCTATCGCAATCGCGTGGCCGGCGGCGACGGCGACAAAGTGACTAGTGGTACTACGATTTGCTGCCGTAACGACACCAATAGCAGTTATGGCAATCGTTACTAATTTACGAGAGATCGACAATTAATCGTTACGGCAAAATGCGACCGACTGCTTGATGGACACGAAACGTCATATTGTATAACAGTATACAATTAGAGCAAGACCGCGTGTACTGCATTGCACGTACCGTAAACGGTATAGAGGAATCGGCGTGCGGTGATAGAACGGACCGAAGAAGAAACCGGACAACAATGATGAAAATATTAAAAATGTGCTGAAGTGTTTAACATCGAGTATGTTGCCATGAAGTGAAGGCGTACTCGACACACGTCAATATAAAAACAGCATGGCAAACGACATTTACGCGTCGCAACGCAGGCGGAAGCCTCGTGCAGAACGCAAATCGGAGACGCATAAAAATAATACGGCGACCAATAAAGAAACATGGGAGTTTTTTTCAAAAAAGTGGTTTTACCAGACTTGGGTGCTTAATTTTTGGATTTTCGAATTTTTTTTGATGTGAAAAGTATGTAGGACTGTCCTTTATTCGCGCTATAACGTTTTTAGAGGCATCGCCAGTGCCCTTCCATCTTAAAAACACGCATATTTAGTTTTTTTGGTGAAAAACGGCAAAATACGGCTAGGGGCCGTGGGCGGCCGTTATATAAAATAAAAATATCGAGTTTTTCGTGTTTTGGTTCGCGCAAACTGTTTTGGCAAATCGTCTAACGATGCGTGTAAAGAATCAGAGTCGAAAAATAATTCCTTCACCGCGAAAACTTGCTTAGGAGTTTTTTTCAAAAAAGTGGTTTTACCAGATTTGGGTGCTTAATTTTTGGATTTTCGAATTTTTTTTGATGTGAAAAGTATGTCAGACGGTCCTTTATTCGCGCTATAACGTTTTTAGAGGCATCGCCAGTGCCCTTCCATCTTAAAAACACGCATATTTAGTTTTTTTGGTGAAAAACGGCGAAATACGGCTAGGGGCCGTGGGCGGCCGTTATATAAAATAAAAATATCGAGTTTTTCGTGTTTTGTTTCGCACAAACTATTTTGGCAAATCGTCTAACGATGCGTGTAAAGAATCAGAGTCGAAAAATAATTCCTTCACCGCGAAAACTTGCTTAGGAGTTTTTTTCAAAAAAGTGGTTTTACCAGATTTGGGTGCTTAATTTTTGGATTTTCGAATTTTTTTTGATGTGAAAAGTATATCAGACGGTCCTTTATTCGCGCTATAACGTTTTTAGAGGCATCGCCAGTGCCCTTCCATCTTAAAAACACGCATATTTAGTTTTTTTGGTGAAAAACGGCAAAATACGGCTAGGGGCCGTGGGCGGCCGTTATATAAAATAAAAATATCGAGTTTTTCGTGTTTTGTTTCGCGCAAACTGTTTTGCCAAATCGTCTAACGATGCGTGTAAAGAATCAGAGCCGAAAAATAATTCCTTCACCGCGAAAACTTGCTTAGGAGTTTTTTTCAAAAAAGTGGTTTTACCAGATTTGGGTGCTTAATTTTTGGATTTTCGAATTTTTTTTGATGTGAAAAGTATGTCAGACAGTCCTATATTCCCGCTATAACGTTTTTAGAGGCATCGCCAGTGCCCTTCCATCTTAAAAACACGCATATTTAGTTTTTTTGGTGAAAAACGGCAAAATACGGCTAGGGGCCGTGGGCGGCCGTTATATAAAATAAAAATATCGAGTTTTTCGTGTTTTGTTTCGCGCAAACTGTTTTGCCAAATCGTCTTACGATGCGTGTAAAGAATCAGAGTCGAAAAATAATTCCTTCACCGCGAAAACTTGCTTAGGAGTTTTTTTCAAAAAAGTGGTTTTACCAGATTTGGGTGCTTAATTTTTGGATTTTCGAATTTTTTTTGATGTGAAAAGTATGTCAGACGGTCCTTTATTCGCGCTATAACGTTTTTAGAGGCATCGCCAGTGCCCTTCCATCTTAAAAACACGCATATTTAGTTTTTTTGGTGAAAAACGGCAAAATACGGCTAGGGGCCGTGGGCGGCCGTTATATAAAATAAAAATATCGAGTTTTTCGTGTTTTGTTTCGCGCAAACTGTTTTGCCAAATCGTCTAACGATGCGTGTAAAGAATCAGAGCCGAAAAATAATTCCTTCACCGCGAAAACTTGCTTAGGAGTTTTTTTCAAAAAAGTGGTTTTACCAGATTTGGGTGCTTAATTTTTGGATTTTCGAATTTTTTTTGATGTGAAAAGTATGTCAGACAGTCCTATATTCCCGCTATAACGTTTTTAGAGGCATCGCCAGTGCCCTTCCATCTTAAAAACACGCATATTTAGTTTTTTTGGTGAAAAACGGCAAAATACGGCTAGGGGCCGTGGGCGGCCGTTATATAAAATAAAAATATCGAGTTTTTCGTGTTTTGTTTCGCGCAAACTGTTTTGCCAAATCGTCTTACGATGCGTGTAAAGAATCAGAGTCGAAAAATAATTCCTTCACCGCGAAAACTTGCTTAGGAGTTTTTTTCAAAAAAGTGGTTTTACCAGATTTGGGTGCTTAATTTTTGGATTTTCGAATTTTTTTTGATGTGAAAAGTATGTCAGACGGTCCTTTATTCGCGCTATAACGTTTTTAGAGGCATCGCCAGTGCCCTTCCATCTTAAAAACACGCATATTTAGTTTTTTTGGTGAAAAACGGCAAAATACGGCTAGGGGCCGTGGGCGGCCGTTATATAAAATAAAAATATCGAGTTTTTCGTGTTTTGTTTCGCGCAAACTATTTTGGCAAATCGTCTAACGATGCGTGTAAAGAATCAGAGTCGAAAAATAATTCCTTCACCGCGAAAACTTGCTTAGGAGTTTTTTTCAAAAAAGTGGTTTTACCAGATTTGGGTGCTTAATTTTTGGATTTTCGAATTTTTTTTGATGTGAAAAGTATGTAGGACGGTCCTTTATTCGCGCTATAACGTTTTTAGAGGCATCGCCAGTGCCCTTCCATCTTAAAAACACGCATATTTAGTTTTTTTGGTGAAAAACGGCGAAATACGGCTAGGGGCCGTGGGCGGCCGTTATATAAAATAAAAATATCGAGTTTTTCGTGTTTTGTTTCGCGCAAACTGTTTTGGCAAATCGTCTAACGATGCGTGTAAAGAATCAGAGTCGAAAAATAATTCCTTCACCGCGAAAACTTGCTTAGGAGTTTTTTTCAAAAAAGTGGTTTTACCAGATTTGGGTGCTTAATTTTTGGATTTTCGAATTTTTTTTGATGTGAAAAGTATGTCAGACGGTCCTTTATTCGCGCTATAACGTTTTTAGAGGCATCGCCAGTGCCCTTCCATCTTAAAAACACGCATATTTAGTTTTTTTGGTGAAAAACGGCAAAATACGGCTAGGGGCCGTGGGCGGCCGTTATATAAAATAAAAATATCGAGTTTTTCGTGTTTTGTTTCGCGCAAACTGTTTTGGCAAATCGTCTAACGATGCGTGTAAAGAATCAGAGTCGAAAAATAATTCCTTCACCGCGAAAACTTGCTTAGGAGTTTTTTTCAAAAAAGTGGTTTTACCAGATTTGGGTGCTTAATTTTTGGATTTTCGAATTTTTTTTGATGTGAAAAGTATGTCAGACGGTCCTTTATTCGCGCTATAACGTTTTTAGAGGCATCGCCAGTGCCCTTCCATCTTAAAAACACGCATATTTAGTTTTTTTGGTGAAAAACGGCAAAATACGGCTAGGGGCCGTGGGCGGCCGTTATATAAAATAAAAATATCGAGTTTTTCGTGTTTTGTTTCGCGCAAACTGTTTTGCAAATCGTCTAACGATGCGTGTAAAGAATCAGAGTCGAAAAATAATTCCTTCACCGCGAAAACTTGCTTAGGAGTTTTTTTCAAAAAAGTGGTTTTACCAGATTTGGGTGCTTAATTTTTGGATTTTCGAATTTTTTTTGATGTGAAAAGTATGTAGGACGGTCCTTTATTCGCGCTATAACGTTTTTAGAGGCATCGCCAGTGCCCTTCCATCTTAAAAACACGCATATTTAGTTTTTTTGGTGAAAAACGGCGAAATACGGCTAGGGGCCGTGGGCGGCCGTTATATAAAATAAAAATATCGAGTTTTTCGTGTTTTGTTTCGCGCAAACTGTTTTGGCAAATCGTCTAACGATGCGTGTAAAGAATCAGAGTCGAAAAATAATTCCTTCACCGCGAAAACTTGCTTAGGAGTTTTTTTCAAAAAAGTGGTTTTACCAGATTTGGGTGCTTAATTTTTGGATTTTCGAATTTTTTTTGATGTGAAAAGTATGTCAGACGGTCCTTTATTCGCGCTATAACGTTTTTAGAGGCATCGCCAGTGCCCTTCCATCTTAAAAACACGCATATTTAGTTTTTTTGGTGAAAAACGGCAAAATACGGCTAGGGGCCGTGGGCGGCCGTTATATAAAATAAAAATATCGAGTTTTTCGTGTTTTGTTTCGCGCAAACTGTTTTGGCAAATCGTCTAACGATGCGTGTAAAGAATCAGAGTCGAAAAATAATTCCTTCACCGCGAAAACTTGCTTAGGAGTTTTTTTCAAAAAAGTGGTTTTACCAGATTTGGGTGCTTAATTTTTGGATTTTCGAATTTTTTTTGATGTGAAAAGTATGTCAGACGGTCCTTTATTCGCGCTATAACGTTTTTAGAGGCATCGCCAGTGCCCTTCCATCTTAAAAACACGCATATTTAGTTTTTTTGGTGAAAAACGGCAAAATACGGCTAGGGGCCGTGGGCGGCCGTTATATAAAATAAAAATATCGAGTTTTTTCGTGTTTTGTTTCGCACAAACTATTTTGGCAAATCGTCTAACGATGCGTGTAAAGAATCAGAGTCGAAAAATAATTCCTTCACCGCGAAAACTTGCTTAGGAGTTTTTTTCAAAAAAGTGGTTTTACCAGATTTGGGTGCTTAATTTTTGGATTTTCGAATTTTTTTTGATGTGAAAAGTATGTCAGACGGTCCTTTATTCGCGCTATAACGTTTTTAGAGGCATCGCCAGTGCCCTTCCATCTTAAAAACACGCATATTTAGTTTTTTTGGTGAAAAACGGCAAAATACGGCTAGGGGCCGTGGGCGGCCGTTATATAAAATAAAAATATCGAGTTTTTCGTGTTTTGTTTCGCGCAAACTGTTTTGGCAAATCGTCTAACGATGCGTGTAAAGAATCAGAGTCGAAAAATAATTCCTTCACCGCGAAAACTTGCTTAGGAGTTTTTTTCAAAAAAGTGGTTTTACCAGATTTGGGTGCTTAATTTTTGGATTTTCGAATTTTTTTTGATGTGAAAAGTATGTCAGACAGTCCTTTATTCGCGCTATAACGTTTTTAGAGGCATCGCCAGTGCCCTTCCATCTTAAAAACACGCATATTTAGTTTTTTTGGTGAAAAACGGCAAAATACGGCTAGGGGCCGTGGGCGGCCGTTATATAAAATAAAAATATCGAGTTTTTCGTGTTTTGTTTCGCGCAAACTGTTTTGCCAAATCGTCTTACGATGCGTGTAAAGAATCAGAGTCGAAAAATAATTCCTTCACCGCGAAAACTTGCTTAGGAGTTTTTTTCAAAAAAGTGGTTTTACCAGATTTGGGTGCTTAATTTTTGGATTTTCGAATTTTTTTTGATGTGAAAAGTATGTCAGACGGTCCTTTATTCGCGCTATAACGTTTTTAGAGGCATCGCCAGTGCCCTTCCATCTTAAAAACACGCATATTTAGTTTTTTTGGTGAAAAACGGCAAAATACGGCTAGGGGCCGTGGGCGGCCGTTATATAAAATAAAAATATCGAGTTTTTCGTGTTTTGTTTCGCGCAAACTATTTTGGCAAATCGTCTAACGATGCGTGTAAAGAATCAGAGTCGAAAAATAATTCCTTCACCGCGAAAACTTGCTTAGGAGTTTTTTTCAAAAAAGTGGTTTTACCAGATTTGGGTGCTTAATTTTTGGATTTTCGAATTTTTTTTGATGTGAAAAGTATGTAGGACGGTCCTTTATTCGCGCTATAACGTTTTTAGAGGCATCGCCAGTGCCCTTCCATCTTAAAAACACGCATATTTAGTTTTTTTGGTGAAAAACGGCGAAATACGGCTAGGGGCCGTGGGCGGCCGTTATATAAAATAAAAATATCGAGTTTTTCGTGTTTTGTTTCGCGCAAACTGTTTTGGCAAATCGTCTAACGATGCGTGTAAAGAATCAGAGTCGAAAAATAATTCCTTCACCGCGAAAACTTGCTTAGGAGTTTTTTTCAAAAAAGTGGTTTTACCAGATTTGGGTGCTTAATTTTTGGATTTTCGAATTTTTTTTGATGTGAAAAGTATGTCAGACGGTCCTTTATTCGCGCTATAACGTTTTTAGAGGCATCGCCAGTGCCCTTCCATCTTAAAAACACGCATATTTAGTTTTTTTGGTGAAAAACGGCAAAATACGGCTAGGGGCCGTGGGCGGCCGTTATATAAAATAAAAATATCGAGTTTTTCGTGTTTTGTTTCGCGCAAACTGTTTTGGCAAATCGTCTAACGATGCGTGTAAAGAATCAGAGTCGAAAAATAATTCCTTCACCGCGAAAACTTGCTTAGGAGTTTTTTTCAAAAAAGTGGTTTTACCAGATTTGGGTGCTTAATTTTTGGATTTTCGAATTTTTTTTGATGTGAAAAGTATGTCAGACGGTCCTTTATTCGCGCTATAACGTTTTTAGAGGCATCGCCAGTGCCCTTCCATCTTAAAAACACGCATATTTAGTTTTTTTGGTGAAAAACGGCAAAATACGGCTAGGGGCCGTGGGCGGCCGTTATATAAAATAAAAATATCGAGTTTTTCGTGTTTTGTTTCGCGCAAACTGTTTTGCCAAATCGTCTAACGATGCGTGTAAAGAATCAGAGTCGAAAAATAATTCCTTCACCGCGAAAACTTGCTTAGGAGTTTTTTTCAAAAAAGTGGTTTTACCAGATTTGGGTGCTTAATTTTTGGATTTTCGAATTTTTTTTGATGTGAAAAGTATGTAGGACGGTCCTTTATTCGCGCTATAACGTTTTTAGAGGCATCGCCAGTGCCCTTCCATCTTAAAAACACGCATATTTAGTTTTTTTGGTGAAAAACGGCGAAATACGGCTAGGGGCCGTGGGCGGCCGTTATATAAAATAAAAATATCGAGTTTTTCGTGTTTTGTTTCGCGCAAACTGTTTTGGCAAATCGTCTAACGATGCGTGTAAAGAATCAGAGTCGAAAAATAATTCCTTCACCGCGAAAACTTGCTTAGGAGTTTTTTTCAAAAAAGTGGTTTTACCAGATTTGGGTGCTTAATTTTTGGATTTTCGAATTTTTTTTGATGTGAAAAGTATGTAGGACGGTCCTTTATTCGCGCTATAACGTTTTTAGAGGCATCGCCAGTGCCCTTCCATCTTAAAAACACGCATATTTAGTTTTTTTGGTGAAAAACGGCGAAATACGGCTAGGGGCCGTGGGCGGCCGTTATATAAAATAAAAATATCGAGTTTTTCGTGTTTTGTTTCGCACAAACTGTTTTGGCAAATCGTCTAACGATGCGTGTAAAGAATCAGAGTCGAAAAATAATTCCTTCACCGCGAAAACTTGCTTAGGAGTTTTTTTCAAAAAAGTGGTTTTACCAGATTTGGGTGCTTAATTTTTGGATTTTCGAATTTTTTTTGATGTGAAAAGTATGTCAGACGGTCCTTTATTCGCGCTATAACGTTTTTAGAGGCATTGCGAGTGCCCTTCTATCTTAAAAACACGCATATTTAGTTTTTTTGGTGAAAAACGGCAAAATACGGCTAGGGGCCGTGGGCGGCCGTTATATAAAATAAAAATATCGAGTTTTTCGTGTTTTGTTTCGCGCAAACTGTTTTGGCAAATCGTCTAACGATGCGTGTAAAGAATCAGAGTCGAAAAATAATTCCTTCACCGCGAAAACTTGCATAGGAGTTTTTTTCAAAAAAGTGGTTTTACCAGATTTGGGTGCTTAATTTTTGGATTTTCGAATTTTTTTTGATGTGAAAAGTATGTAGGACGGTCCTTTATTCGCGCTATAACGTTTTTAGAGGCATCGCCAGTGCCCTTCCATCTTAAAAACACGCATATTTAGTTTTTTTGGTGAAAAACGGCGAAATACGGCTAGGGGCCGTGGGCGGCCGTTATATAAAATAAAAATATCGAGTTTTTCGTGTTTTGTTTCGCGCAAACTATTTTGGCAAATCGTCTAACGATGCGTGTAAAGAATCAGAGTCGAAAAATAATTCCTTCACCGCGAAAACTTGCTTAGGAGTTTTTTTCAAAAAAGTGGTTTTACCAGATTTGGGTGCTTAATTTTTGGATTTTCGAATTTTTTTTGATGTGAAAAGTATGTCAGACGGTCCTTTATTCGCGCTATAACGTTTTTAGAGGCATCGCGAGTGCCCTTCCATCTTAAAAACACGCATATTTAGTTTTTTTGGTGAAAAACGGCAAAATACGGCTAGGGGCCGTGGGCGGCCGTTATATAAAATAAAAATATCGAGTTTTTCGTGTTTTGTTTCGCGCAAACTGTTTTGGCAAATCGTCTAACGATGCGTGTAAAGAATCAGAGTCGAAAAATAATTCCTTCACCGCGAAAACTTGCTTAGGAGTTTTTTTCAAAAAAGTGGTTTTACCAGATTTGGGTGCTTAATTTTTGGATTTTCGAATTTTTTTTGATGTGAAAAGTATGTCAGACGGTCCTTTATTCGCGCTATAACGTTTTTAGAGGCATCGCCAGTGCCCTTCCATCTTAAAAACACGCATATTTAGTTTTTTTGGTGAAAAACGGCAAAATACGGCTAGGGGCCGTGGGCGGCCGTTATATAAAATAAAAATATCGAGTTTTTCGTGTTTTGTTTCGCGCAAACTGTTTTGCCAAATCGTCTAACGATGCGTGTAAAGAATCAGAGTCGAAAAATAATTCCTTCACCGCGAAATCTTCGGTAAAAAATCGGTTAACCGTGAAAGCACGTTTAAATTACAGTGGACAGGACTGTGCCGTTTGGTTCCGAAGACGTAAAAGAAGTACAGCTAGTCTGCGGACATGCGCTGCAGCATAGTGCCTGATACTGTGTAATGATGGTCCTGCCGTTAATGCTGTCCGTATCCGGTCGTCGCCTGCACCGTACCCGAAAAGAGCAGGTGAGTCGACACTGCTGACATTTGTATTCCAAGCTACTCGTCCTGTACCTTCTTTGCCATCAACACATCTTTGCTAATGTAGTTATCGCACTATTGGGTCCGAGTCGTGTTTCACATTTTGCGATAGCTACCGTAATACTGTTGCGGTAATCCATGCAGGCCAATCAAAACAACGTGGAAATCCAAACGACTTCAAATGGACAAATGGACATCGCCACCGTTGTATGAATGTAGGTACATATGTGTGACCAATATAATAATGATCATAACGATTATTACGAATGCTTATCACCACAGAATATAACACAAGTGCGTCGTTAGATTCCAAACGTCAATAACGTTTGTTAACCGCAGGTCATATTTTATACGTATACTTCTTAGTAATCGTTAGTTTATTATAATGATTTCATTTTTTATTGTATATTTGCAGATTAGCAGATTTTTTATCGGCGGTGACAGATACGTATTGTATACCTGTTCCGTACGAGAATTGTTGAAGTGCATCATGCGCACAGTAAACACGAACATTTTATATTCGGTCCTTCCCATCTCATCATATATTTTGCGTAGAATATGAAAAACGATGGAAGATATACCTGTACAATCATAGACATGCACACGGATGGGCTCGGTGGACATTTTTATGGACATAGTACAATCAGATGATTTGTTATTCATTTAAAAAAAAAATATATTTTACGTGGTTTATTTCGTAACTTATATATATAACTTATACTTTTATACCTTATTAATGTTTAACGTAATCCTTTTGGTTTTTGTTTGTTGAGTACTCTACAATTTTTTGACTGATTTTTGTTGGTTTCCCGACAACAGAGCGCAGACGATTGATTAATTGTCAATAATTGAGCACTATAATATTATACTGAACTGAGTAAAAGTTCATAAACTTTTGTACACGACATGCTGAAATTAAAAATGAATTCATTCGCAGTGTCTGCGAATACTTATATAACTCGTCAGATTATCTTTATGTTTGATGATAATCAGATAATGTTATTACTTATTTGCAGCATCGTTCGTATTGTATCGATACGCGCCGTGGTATTAAATCGTTTTTATTAGAATAAAATTCCAACGAAGATAACGCAGCAGTAGATGTAGGTTCTTATCGCTGGATAACTTTACTATATTTTCACACGATCACACGTGCATAATACTGAATACTATTCAATTTATTGTATTTAACTTTTTAATTTTTTTAAATTATAATTTCATTGATAAAATGGAAATTATTAAAAGTGAAAAAGGTTAGGACCTTCTGTGCTTTAACGGATATTTATATAGATTTGACAAAAACAGTAGTTGGCGATGTATCGAATACAATACGAAAAAATGTCGTGGTTGTATTAATTTGAAGGATGGTCAAATTATTAATGGAAGTGAAAAAGAACACAACCATACATCCGATATTGCAAAAATTGAAGCGAGAAAAGCAATGTAATTTTTAAAAATCCATATTTGTTTATGTGTGACTTATTAGTTTATTTTTATATACGTATTTACTAAAAATAATTTGAAAATTTCAATAATTACTATTGAAATATTATACTAAAATGTATATGAAAATGAAATGTATGATGATATTTTAATTTTTTTAAGACAGTATCATCAATTTGTTAACTTATAATATTATATAAAATAGGTATGGTATATTTTTTTACATCGTACCTGTCTTCCACCGTGTATGAACTTACATATACGTACCTTTTTTTACCGTACAGATACTTACACATCATTTATGGGCGATTGTAAACTCTCCCAATGGTAAACTTTTCTGCTGGTAAACTCTCCCGGGTCTACTTCAGTACTACATGACAGAAACATGTACACTCTCTCGGGTCTTAATTAATTTAATAAAAATCATAAAATAAATCTAATATAAATTTAAGTTTTATTTAAAAATAGTCAATCATATAATAATAATAATAATATAAATTAATGCCTTGAGCTGCTATGAACTATAATATTATAGTCAAAATATAATAAAAAATAAAATTCATAAAATAAATCTAAGATACAAAATAAATGATATATAATAAAATAAAAATGTTTCAATTTAATTTTTTTTTGATAATAGAAACACACAGATTTTAAAAAAACTTATGATATCTATTTCTAATCTAATATTTTTCGAGATATAGTTTTTTTATTATTATTTTTATGTATTACAGTTTTTACTTGTTTTGTTTAATTTATTGCAACTTTGAATTTTAATGTATATTTCAGTTTGAAAATGTTGACCCGGGAGAGTTTACACATTTACTTTAGATAAACATTATGTTTATTCGGGAGAGTTTACCACCGCCCTCATTTATGTAGGAATTAACGTATATATTATTTACCTGCTACTATCGTTTAAGAACTTACGATTCACTTATGTAAAAAAAATTTTAAAATGTTAAAAAAATGCAGCTTATACAATATAGAAAACATATATACACGTAATATATAGGTAATATAAATTGTAAACAAATAAATATCTAATTATACATTTAATAAGAAGGTGTTAATTGGTTTAAATCTATAATTTTAATTTTGTCTTAGCACAGCGTTCGCTCATTTCCAGCTTACTAGTGTTCAATTTAAATGAGTGTCTTGGCGTCTAAAGAAATAGTGAAGCTGCTGTAAGTGCTAAATAATTATTAATCACATTGTATTATAAGTTCAGAGAGTTAAAATGAGTTAAAACTTGTTTGGTACCTAAACTTATCGGATTTTGTATTAAAATATTTTGCGTTTAAAATTGGGTGCAATTGTTTGTGAGTCTTGTGTCTGTAATCGGGTAGAATTGTTTGTTGGCTAGGGGTGTGTGGTACAAAAATGAAACAGAACGTTTACCTATTATAGATTTTGAGTTTAAAATTGGGTAGAAAATATGGTGACATATAAGTTTTGCATTCAAAACCGGGTAAAATTGTCTATGAGTTTCTCATCAGAAACTGGGTAAAATGTGCGAGTAGTGTGGGTAAAGCACTGCACGCTGTCACTGTGTTAGTAGGTTTCAGGTATTGAATAAGGTAACATTTTTTACGGGTTACCCGTTTTTACTCCCTAAATTTTAAAATATAACTTTCAAAATTATGTATACATGTTTTACGGATCACATACTGGTCAACTGATCCACCTAATCTAATATATATATATATAACTATAAATAATATTTAAAAAAAACTTACGGACTAAATACGGTAATATATGAGTACACCGTACACAGCGTACACTAATACGAGTGCTCAATTCCACATTTTGTGTAGTAATATTTATTGTCAAATTAACAGCTTTGGCTGCTTCAATATTTCCACAATCTGGTACATAATTATGTGATATTTCTTTAAGTATTATTTGATCATTGTTAGAATGAATACGGCCTTTACACTTCATTTTTTTATACTGTAGGTTACATTTCCATATAGACTTGTTCAGTTCCAAATTTTTCAAAAATATACATATAACTGTTATAAATTAATTTATCTTTGCCTTTTTCACTCTTAATAAATTCCATTTTTATACAGTAAAAAACCGTTGACACACACAATATCGCACCAGCATCAACTAACAAACACAAATATGTAATGAAAAATTGGTATAACCAACAGAATAGATGACGATAAGGTTATAGTACCAAGTACCTTTCATAATTTATAGACTCATAGTATACCTAAATATTATTATACCTGTTGACCGCATTGTAAATAGGATTAGCTGTCTGTTATTTAAAAATAAATCAATAAGAATACTTGAATATTCTAAAATAATAAACATAAAACTCGGAAATATACCTATAATAATAAAATAAAATAATTAAAAAACTAAAAAAGTTCGTTCGGCGATCAATTATCCTGGCGACCAATTATATTCGCGATCTATCCGCCCACGAACAATTCACCGCGATCTCTATAATTATTATTACAATAATTATGCATGTGTAAATATAAAGCTTGACATATCGTAGGTACCTACATCATGCCACCGGATGACGACACTTTATTTCTTGATTAGGTTAAATTTAAAATTGACCTCAGACCTATATATAATATATAAAATATATTATGTTAATTGAGATTTAAATCTCTACACAACTTCCTCTTCAAACGATGAGGAGGATTACTGGTAATAGTGGTACATATTAGTAGTAAAAATGTTTGAATTTACTATTTAAAAAGCGATTTCTGGTAAGTATCTACTTTGATTTAAATGCTTATTTAATGTCTGAATTTACAGTACTGGTGGAAAAATCATATAGTCACATTCTTAGGTGGGTAGGTAAAAATATTTAACAAAGTTAGTTATAATCAGGGTTCGGAACTTATAGCACTTAAAAACACCGAAATAAGCGCTAAAATATGCATACAAAATCTAAAAATATGCATTTAAAATATTTATTATTCAAACATTAGTATTAGTATTTTAAAACTATTTAATAGTAAAAATAAAAATAAACATATTACAAATCTAAAAATAATTTAAAAGAAAAATATTGCCTTAACATTTTGGATAAATCTGTATTATTTCTTGATATCACCTAAGCATCTTCTAAATTTTTTAACTTTATTTGTTAACTAAATAAATATAAGAAAAATTAAAAATTATATTTTACATTTAAATTAATAAATACATTATTTTATATTTTTGTCTTACCTTGATGGCGCTTAATTGTTACATTAAATAGATTAATGTTTTCGCAAGTTAAAAATAGCGAAAACATACGAATATACGATTGCATTTTTAACAGCCACATTCGAAGTAACTGATATTCGGAGTAATTTATTCGGAACAGTACTATATTCGATGAAATCACTTTTCGTGGCTACGGTGTTATCCTTGCATAGGCAGCACGATATAAGACATATCTTTATACCACGAAAATTAATATATACCTTAAGGTATATCTTAGTTCGTGCTTTATAAATGATCGTGATAGGCAGCTATAATGATAATAATGATAATAATAATAGTCAATAATAATAAATAATTTGTAATTTGATAACATAATAATTTATGACGACGATGATGAAATTAATAGATTACATTGATTGAATGTTTCAATTTGTTTAGTTAGCTTTACGACCCGGTGCTTACTATAATATTTGTGAGTGTTAATAGTTCGCAATCAAAACAAAAACATAATTTATTATTCATATTTCTATCCCGTTTCACCGTCGTGTAAACTATAGTTTAATAATATATTGTTATTATACAAACGGTGTGCTCACTTCCGCAGACATCGCCATGACTGTAACACACGAGTCCATTGACGATCCACAGTTGGTGGCGGCTGCCAATGTGTTTGTAGATGACATAATTGAGACCGCCAAAGTAGAAGCAGCGCAACGAACTATGGTAAGAACCTAATACTTACGTATTACGTAACTACGTGCAGTAATAATGCTCATGTATGTTTAATCAGTCCCCGACTGCCGAGAACACTATTAATGTTGGTGATATATTAAACGATCGATATTTCATTCACAGAATTTTTTCATTAAACTTGAGGTGTTGTGGGAGCAATCCATTTTGAGTATTACTAGTTTGAATATTTTTTAGCATTGTTCTACGAAAGTGTCTTTTGGCTACATTAGAAATACAATAGAAATCAGTAGAATATTTAAAATACATAATATACTTTTAACTGTTTATTGTTTCCTGAGCTATCACATAATATATGCTATAAACATTATACATTCAATATAAAATAAAAACAACTATATGTACATACAATGCACAATAATAATATTTGATTTTAATAAGTGCTACCTATGATTAGCTTAAATAAAGAAACTATTGATTAGTACAACTTCAATTTTGATTTCTAAAAAAAGTGTAACAATACTAAAGGAAGCGGGTACCTTCTTCTCTTAAACCTCAAAATAAGATGACCAAAAGCCAAAAGTGATTGGATGTATACATTTGTTATAAGTTGATAGTGATGGCTAGAGTATTGATTTTGAAGGTATTTTTCTTTATTTTCTATTGATCTAAAACAAAGCTATGTCAGCTACAAATTCAATTTATATTACTATACTACTATGTACGACATTTTATTTTGCTTTTTTTGCGTTTTATGTATATTTATGCTTTTATGGGCATTTTTTGTACATTTTTTCAAAATGTGGATACGTTTAACGAAGTAATTTAGATATGTATATAGTAGATTATTTTATCTTGAAATGACAATAAACACAAAAATATGCTCTTGCTTTGGAAATTATCTACTCAGAATTAAAGTTTAGTTTTCGTTGTAATACCGTATAGTTCGTTATTCTTAACGATTTTCACTTACAAAATTTCAACAATTATTAATAGTAGTGCTTGTCTTCGCAATTTTGTAAAAGAATTTGGTGAAGACATTTTTTCTTATGACAATGCTGTACTTTTTTGCAAAGTATGTGGTGTTAAAGTTTGTACTGAAAAAAATATAATATTTAACAACAAACCTATTTTTAAAGCTTTTTTGGAAGATTTAGAAAGCCTTATTGCTTTGTTTTTAGTTTTTATTGCTTTAAAATCTGTTCTCTAGTGATGGCTTACAAGTTTCGAACATAGATTTTTGTGAAAAGGGACAAAAGCTTATACTTAGGTCTACATTTGAAATTTGTGATTCATAATTTATTAACATCTAAAATATAAATATTTTGTTAAAATTTCTTATTATTTACTAAACTAAATCCAATTCTATTTTATTTTCAGACCAAATGCAATGGAGGATCTCATTTATGTAAGATCAAAATATTTATTTTTTAATATAATTCAGTAATATTCACTAATTTTATTTATTATTTTATAGTTGAATCAAATATAAAAAAAATTAATGAATGGCAGAATCGAGCTAAAGGTGTTCTTAGACGTTTTATGACAACCATATGTGTAAGATTTCAAGATCTTACCTCTAAATAATGCAAAGAATAATGAATTGGAAAAAAAACGGCTTACAATAATTTCTTTATATTAGTTTGACTTGATAAGTCTCCGTAAAGTTACCTATGGTATTAAACACAATATACAAATTACTATTATCTACAAAAATATGGTAATGAAAAATAATCATAATTTAAGCGCCATTCAAACTATTTTAGCAATAAAAGATTATTAAGTATCTATGTTTCTTTACCATTAATACTGTGAACCTAGTATTTAAGTATATAATATTGGTGCAACATGTATTTATTATTATTTATTTTAATATTTAAGACTTAAGTTATATTTGTTTAAGGAAAAGTCATAATGCGCACATAAATAACTATTGTTTTGAAAAATGTATTTAATATTTAATACTATTCATCTTAAAGGAAAATTTATTTTCAAATATCCAAATTAAAAGTTAAATTGTTTTGTTTATAATGGATGATTTATTAATATTTATGAAATATTATTATGTTTGAGTTAAGTATGAATCTCTACTGATAAAAGTTAATCTATTCATGTAATTTAACAGTTATTTATTGGATTATTTACATAATGATAGAATTTCACACTTATATCAATTGACTTCAGTCCGAAGTTTGTTGTATAAACTAGTTATTTAACTTCAAGTGCAATAAAAATATTTATTAATTAATCAAAATTTGAATCAAATCTACTCCATGTCTTAAACAATTCATTAAATAATGAGAAATCAATTATCAATTTTACTATATATTCATACTTTTTCCATAACATTGTGTTAGCCATATTTATAATTTTGTGGGGCCATGTATTGTTGTAATTAAGATTGCATTATTAAAGTGGTTGCTTAATAATTAATTCTGATGTTAAAAATAATAATTGTATAAACCTTGAGTTTTACTTAAAAATGAATTAACTCTTAATCTATGAAATTTGAGCATATTATTATTTTAATTAACACTGTAAGTAAATACATTGAGCCTAAAAGACAAAACATTCTATTTATTAAGTACTAAAACACATATTCTGTACTATTCTTTATGAATTATGTAATATAAAGTTACCTTATTCCAAAATCCTTAACTAAGGTCAATTATGTTGATTTTTATTATTTTACTTTGACAATCAAAATTAATGTATTAATATCATATTACTTAAAATATATTATTTCTATGTCAACACGTACAGTATTTTTAATTTCAATTTTTTTTAGTTACAATTTTTATGTAACCTATTGTTAATTTAATTGTTTGTTACTGCTTAAACCTAAAATATTACAAAATTTAAATGTTAATAAATGAAAATTGTGTCATGGTATCATTAATTGTATGAAGTTATTCTTAAGGATAAAAGGATATTAAGTAGTATAATAATATAATATACATTTCCAATTGTAGATCATTTATTAGTAATATTAATTACTAGAATATAATTAAATTTATTATTATTTAGATTTTTCACTTAGAACTATTATTTTCATCCCATGTCAAATGTGTTATCTTATTTTAATGCTGTTTGTACCTTAATATTAATTTTATAGTCTCATTAGTTGAATACCATATCAACCATTAATAATATTAACTATATTGTACTAAAAATACTGTTTAGTCTTACCGTTTATACATTTTTGTAGTTTAGTAAGTAGACATAATAATAAATATTGATTAAAAATACTTCATGTCATATTTTTTACATCCATAATTCCTATTGTATAATCAAATTAGAAATGTTTAATGTATTTAATACAAAATTGTCAACCCATGTGTAATTGCATGTTTTTTTTTATTTAATTTTAACATTTTAAACATTTTTATCTTGACAGTTATTGTTTAGACTTAATGTTATGAATAGTGGACATAATATTTAATGAATATTAAAAATGAAAATCTAGCATAATTACAATTAATACTCAATGCTAAAACTCATAATGCAATAATGATAAAAAAAGATGTAATTAAACTTTCCTAAAAAGATCTAAAATGCATTATTAAATTTTAACACCAGACAACAATTGAACAATATATTCAGCTTTAACAAATTGATTGTCTGAATCAAGATAAAATGTAACATGTTTTTTAAATAATTGTTACATAAAAAAGATAATGAATCAAAAATTATTTATTAATTATTAAAAAATATATACTATTTTACACTTTTACTTAAGAGTACAAACATACCAATATCAAAACACCTGTTATTTGTGATTACAATAAAAAGAGGTCATCTGTCATACATACCTTCCTGCCATCAAAGAAACAAAATTAAAAATGTAACACATAACATAATATTGTATATAATTTTACTATTATAAGTATATAAAATAACAGAAAAAAACTACCTTTTCACAGTAGATAACTTAGTGTTTGTAATACAACAACTGATTGTATAATTAAAAATAAATGAATTATGATTATACATTATTAAGCTTCAATATAAATAAATATTAAAAGTAATAAAATAATACAAATATTCATTTTTAACTATTTTTTTTCTTTCCTTAACTGTTTTAAACTATTTATGATTGAGATTTAATACTTAAATCCTTTCCTAGAAAAAATCCTCCAATTTCTTATTCTTATGTTATTGAATGTCATTTAAAATTATTTTTATTGTCTCTTTTTACAAACTTTACACAAAATCAGTACTTTTTATATTGGTAGCTAAACGTTTATGTATTATCACACATAAAAAAATATACACCAAGAAAACTCGGTTAAAACTTAAGCACATAATACAATTACATACATAAATTCAACATCCAGACTGAAGATTCATTGTAGAAATTGTTTTTGTAATCATTGGAGTTGTGTTCAAACTTTTGTATATGCCAACTTTGAATGTTTCCAGTAGCAAAGACAATGCCATTTCTGAAAATAATTTGACATTGAGTATTAAGTATTTTTTATAATAAAAAATTCAATAATCAATCTAAAATTAAAAGTAAAAATTGTATAAATAAGACAACTCGTAAAAGAAAAGAAAAGAAATTTTTTTTTTTTTAAATAATTAAAATAAAACAGGCCAACATCAGCCAAAAATTGGTACAAATAGAAACGTGGAATGAATAACATATATAGATAATTTACCTCTAGACATTGACAAAGAATCAATATGGTTTCTTATCGTGCTAGAAACTTCATCATCATCAGATAATAGTGCACTCAGTATCGCTGGTACCAACACAGAGTTTGTAGACAAGTTACTATTGTTAAACTGTAAATAATGCAATAATAATCCAAGAGATGGTAAACGTAAATGTGAACTAGGATTCCTGATCAATGAAGTGACTTTATTTAAAAATGGCTCCAATGCTCTATTACTACGATATGCAGAACGTTCCATATCAGATAATAAATTATTTGCAGAATCTTTAACATATGAATAATTAATGATTAATGTTAATGTACTATATAAAATTTGCGATTTAAATTACCAGAGTCTTTAAAACAACTAAAGAAATGGTCATATGGCAAATCGTTTGATGTTTCATTTGGTGGCTGCAATACAATAACTTGGTCATTTTGACTAATTAGTAAATTCAGGTTTCCAATAGTTTTGTATCTTTCAATGATATTGCTGGGAAAAAAATAATTCAATTACTTAAATTGCATGTATAAAATACTAAATTTTAATGAAATAATATTTACCCAAACCACATAATATTTGATTTAATAAAAATCATAGCATCTTGTGAATTTGCAGCGATATAGCTGTGTACTCGGTTACCAAATTTTGTTAAAAGTGTATTAAATTCTTTTCTAGCAGCACTTACGTTTAAATTATTCTTAAAAATAAAAATATTCAATAGATGTAAATATAGTATGGTAAAATTGTATACTTTATAAAATTAACTAAAATAGTTACACTGATAATGGTCAGGAAAATTCCCAAAAGTTTGTGAAGAGCGTCTGTGTAAAATGAAAAATATACTGTTGGCTCTAAACTTTCTAATAAATCAAGAATATTATTGAGCAATAAAAGATGGCCAGATTTCATTGCTCTAAACTCGAGATAACAACATCGACGCAATGGTGCTGATAATAGCTCAAATACCCTAAAATAAAAATGAATAAAAACAAGCACATATAAAATCAATTATAATTTATTACCTTAGGAACAGAAGAGGATGAGTTGTACATAATCGCTTAGCTAGTATTTCATAGTCATATATTTTTTTATTCAATTCTTTGTCCCTTTTAATTTTAGTGGATACGATTGATGACACAACAGTGTGTGAAATTGAATCCAAAGCACATCCTTCACTTTCTATTAGAATTAAAAACAATTTTAAACATTAATGAATCGATCATATGCCAAGACTGATGTATACCTTTTATAATTACTGGATCCAAAAAGCTATCCATATCATAATATTGTAATTTACTAATGATGTTTGGATCATTAGTGTACACAAGACTTAAAATCTGTTTAAACACTGCAATGTTTGAACTGAAAAAACCATAATAAGATTGATGAATTCTAGATGAATATACCAATAGTCTACTAAATTACCTATTAATATATTTTAAATAAATATTGTGGAAGATTTGGACACAGTCATTTTTGGCCAAACAGTTTTTTAATATCACTGATAACTTGGTTAGCATGAATACAGATAACTCTGTCCAAGTTATACTTGGATCTTCATTTTTTACTTTACATTCTTCAATCATATACAATAACAATGCTGTGAGCTTAAAAAAGAAAATAATAATTATATTTTTATACTGTAAATTATGATAAACAAACAATTGCATGAAAGGCATTAACTATTTTGTTAGTACATGATAAGAATAAAGTAAAAATACATTTTCTTTTAAACTATATTATTTTATTAAATTAAAATAAAATGAATTATCCTTGCATTACCAAACGTGAAAAATTTAAATTAAATACTTAAAAAGTTAAAAGCATTAAATATTTTCAATTTAGAACTACATAAATACATATTTTAACATTTACTATCAACTTCATTCAAAAATATCAAAAATAATTTATTTTTAACTTGAAATATCATATATCTATACAACAATATGCATTTTGAATAATATATCTATGCAATTATATGCATTTAGTATAATAAGTAAATGTAATTAATTATTTTATTATAAATAGAGAAAAACCATCTGCCGATAGAATTTCTAAAGTTTTCCAATCAAATTATTTAGTTGAATTAATTTAACAGAAAAATAGTTTACCTGATCATGGTTCAATAACACTAATCCTTCATTTGATCTATTTTTAGAAGCATTCATTTCTCTACCTTGCCATAATTTTGGATTTGTCGTAATAGCTGTTATTAAGTCAAGAACTGATGAAGGTTCAAATCTAAAAGGAAAAGAAAAAATAATTAAAACATACAAATTTAACTTTAAAATTTCATAAATTATTCAATAGTAGCATTTAAAGTTTTAATTAAAATATTTTTATTAATATAAATATAATGAAAAAAATATTATTTATCAATATTTTAATGTTAATATTAATGTTAAAATATGAAAACCTAGAAACTAACTTTTCAACATTATTTAGCTGCAATAAAATATCTAAGACACATTCCAACGATGACCAATTCATATGGTGATTGAGCAAAGTTAATAAGTATGGTCTGCATTTTCTTACAGAATTCCACTTATCACAAGTTGTCTTTGAAAACAACATATTAACCTAAGTAAACAACATGAAGTAGTAATTTAAATTTTATATTGAAATTTTAATGATATGTTACCTGTTGATCAATTGTTAAATCAGATATTTTTAATTCAATTTCTTTTGGTAGATCTACAAAAAGTGAACGTTTTTGTCCTTTAATTAAATTATCAACTTCCATCAATTCTGATTCATTTGTTTTTTTACGTTTTTGAGGTGGTTTTTTATTTTTTTCTACTAAATTCAAATTTAAATTAGACAATCAAATACCAAAGGATAAAAAAAAAGCAACTGCAGTTTAGCTTCAAAAAAATTATTAGGATTTTTGTTTTTAAACAAAACATAAATTACATTGAAAAAAACTTGCTTATAAGCTAAATTGCAATAATTATTTCATGAAAAAATCAAATAACAAACCATATTTGTTTTTATAATTTGTTATAATCATACGCAAATTATTTTGTTTTTTCTTCACATTCAATTGAACAAGTATCAATTTAACAATAGACATTAATATTTTGTTGTAGCCACATTTTGTCATTAACACTTTAAGTAAATGGCAAGTTATATTTTCATTAGCCACAACAGAACGCAGATACACTTTACTTCTTAACATATTTTTGAACATTGCAATCATACAATTTTGAGCTAATGATTTTAAATCTTGTGATAGTGACTAAAAACATTAAAAATTAAAATATATGTGAAGTAAAATTATGAAATTGGTTAACATACTTGCAACAAAAATAAAAATTCTTCACCCTCCATCTTAGAAGTAAAAAGATTTGAAATGATTAAATCAACATTTACATTTTTACTCTTTTCTAATACATTAATTGAGTTGTCTAAAATAGTAAAATTATTAGTTATATTTATATTTAAATGATAATATGATTAAAATACTTATTTACAAAATTAAATACCTTTTATTGATAACTTTTTTTTATTAGTCAATTGTACTTTTTCTTCTACTTCCATCATTGTTGATTCCTCATTTAATGTTAATACTGATGAGAATATTTGACCTCCTTGTGCTCCACGTCTTTGCTGTACTTGAACTAGTTGAACCATATAAGCTTTATCCATAACAGCAGCTTTAATGGCTTCTGGATCGTGACATACAGCTTTGTCCAATATTTCCAATAATTTGCTAAATTCAATTTTAATTTACATATTTCAAAAAAAAATTAAGGGTTATCAAATTCAATATTATGATATTTACCTCATTGATGCAACTGGTATCCCAAATGATTGAATAAATAATATTAATTGAGGTGGTTCAAGGTCAGTTAATGCTTCTTCAACAAGCCTAGGAACTCTAGACCTAATCATACGCAGCTTAAGCCAATCAGGTATTAGTAATGCTTCTTCTGATGTATCAACTAAATAAGCCTGTAAAAAAAAAAACAGTTGCTTTGTTGAATAGCTAGTAAACAATATTTAAACAATTTATTTAAATAGAAAATTATAGATTTACTTTAGGCATTTGTTTTCTATCTATTGGAAACCAAGCTTCTAACAAATGATCAAATTTCAATGGATCGTGAATACACTGAGGGCCATAAGTTAACAATATAATCATAGCATGTACAACCAAAATGTGCAAAGTGCATTCCTGACCACCTGGCCATGTTACGAGAATTTGATCTTGATTCTCTGACCAAGGATGATTTTGACGACAAGGTTCTCTAGCCTAACATAAATAATTAACATTAATTAATAAATCAATAAATTAAAAATTAAACTGAAAAAATTGACTAACCCTGTTTAGAAATGTGTAAAATATATTAACTAAAGAATTTAAGGCAATATTGAACACAGTAACTGTATCCGTTGACACAGGTAGAACTGCAGCCATAACTGTACTTCGTTCGACAATTAATTGTGCCATATCAAGTACCATGTCAGTAAGCTGCTCATTAGTTAAACTATCTGCCTTGTCCACATCAGATGTCCGCTCAGCCAGAAACGTCAAATAAGCCGTTATTAAATGCGGGTCATTTTCTACTTGACAAGCTTGTCTCAGAGCAATAACAATCTAAAAATATTGAAGTAGACAAATAATTAAAAAATCACTTTGTTGAGCTCAGAACTTAGCAATAAATTATGATTCTTACCTGGGACTTAAAAGCAGGAAAATTTGGAAGTTGTGGTAGACTTGTTAATAACCACGAAACATCAGTTTTTGATTCAATTACTTTATCAATGTCAATAACTTTATCGTCAGTTGCATTTAATAGTAATTTTAAACCCTTTGAAAATTAACATTAAATATTAGTTTTAACAGATTTATAAATATAATTAGTAAAGAAATAAGAACATGAAATTGAAAAAAAAAATAATTTTAATCAAAATCAATATCTAAAAACTAATATTTATTTAACAATGTTTTAAATTTGTATTTTTACTTACTAAAATAGCGTGTTGCCTACTAGTTGGAGAACTTAAGCGTCTCAAAAAATACTCCAAAACTTCACAACTTATTATTGGATCAGTTTCTGGATGCATTAAAAGCTTTTTCAGATGATTTAGTAATTGATTAAATTTACCTTGTTGTCGACAACTTGGACTCAATAAAAACTCACATAAACACTGAACAGGTAAATGACTAAAAATTCAATAATTTAATGACAAAATTACAATTATTAGCAATCATAAAATAATTTTGAATTTATATTTACTTTAATGATCCTTCAGATGAATTTACTAAATCAGCCAGCCAAGGCATTGATTGTGAAGTTCCCTGACGTTGAATGATGTCCAAAAGAAAATCTGGGTCTCTTGATCGGCAAAGCAAATGGCCAATACGTAAGTTAGTATTCATGACTCTTAATTGTTCTAAAATAGATGATGGTGGACGCCTAGGTGGACCTTTTGGGTCCATGCCCATAAGTTGACTTAACAGTAAGCTTGTTTGTTCAGTAATTGTAACTTTTGTAGAAGCTGCAGCCAAGTATGATTCAAATTCAAGTATTTTTTGTTTTTCAAGTGATTGCAGCTGAAGATCTTCCAGGAATGGAGGAAAAGAAAAATTATTTGTGATACACATCTCTATAAACATTCTTAACATTGGATATTTTCGGCAAGCTAGAGTTCCAAAAACTAATGGTATATGAGCACAATATATTAACATTATCAACCATGTTTTCCAATACAAATTTGATATGGCTAATTGTGGAGGTGTATATCCCAATGGTAACTCTATTTTATCAGGATGATGATATTCACATAAATCCAATAACATTTCAAATAATTCGTATTTGTCAGCTAAAAATAGTATGGTTAATTAACATAAACACATTTTAAGAGAATATATATATATAAAATATTACCTCTAATAATATTAGAATTTTGATACACTTGTAGTGAAGCAGCACGTTTTACTAATTGATCCATCAATTCCAAGGCGTCTGGCGAATTCAAAGGATGTTCTTTTGACAATCCCATCATAAGTATTGTTAAAACTGTACCTTGTAACAATGGTACTTCTGTAGCAATTCTAAATATTGTTGTTCTATCTTGCTCAGGAGGCCAACTTTCTAATTTGTAATACTGTTCAGGTGCTTCCATTAATAGTATCTAAAATCATGAAATAAAACTTAAAACATTATACTATATTAACAAAAACTATGCAATATAAATAAAAAAGGTAAGTAAAAAAATTGTATAAATAATAAATAAAATATATACTTTGTGTAATGCATGAACATAGTCAGTAGGAGCAGGCCGATAAGCACTTAAAGCAATACCTTGGAGCCATACAACACCATCCTGTTGAATTTTTGCTATAATGTTTTGCATTTTTTCAAACTAAAAATACAAATAGTTATTTCTTACATAAAATAAATTTTATTATTTATTTTTACCTGTACAACATCTTTTCGTTCTGAACGCATATATGGGTACACAGTTAGAAAAATACACAACGTTAAGAGATCTATAATTCCAGCAAAAACTCTATCCTTAACTTCGGGAGATTGGTTTATTGGCTCTTTGGCATTTAAAAGACCTTGAGAAAAGGTCAAAAAGTTGAAATCAGTTCGAACTTGGCGAGATATTTCTCTTAAAAGTCCACGTAGTGGTCTCAAATAATCATCTCGTAATATTAATAATTCCTAATTATGAATTCAGATTATTAGTACAATTAAATAATTCTAAAGCATTTTAAGAATCAAACCTGAAAAATATCAGCTAAAAGAATTGCACTTGAATCTGGTTCAGCTTTAAAAATAACTTGAAAAATTGCCATATTATTTGTATTCCGTGAAGTGGACATTTCATTATAAACTACATTTTTTAATATAACTGGCAAATTATTTGGATTTGCTGTAATCAACTCTCTGAAAAAAAATAAAAATTAAGTGATAATATTGTGAAATTTCTGACTCCAATTCTAGTTGTTTGTAAAAATTAAAATTAAATAATTGAAAATTAATTAATAATAATAAAAATAAATAAATTTCACTTACTTGATACATGATACATAAAAGTTACCCATAGCTTTTGTTTTTAATCTCATTTTGACAATAGTTGAAATAACATCAAAATCTCTTTGAGTGCGTGATGTACAGTTAACACAAACTGCTAAAAGTAATTCTTGGGCTGGTCGTACAAGCTTAGCATTTTGTAACCAAACTTCCAATTTTCCAGCAACCATAACCCGAATCTAAAATTAAAATTTGTAGCATTCATAATAAAACAATATAAATTGTAATAGCTAACCTCCAAAATTCCAGCAGCAACAGATAATAATTTTAATAAATTCCTGGATATTCCTTCAGTTGATTGTCTTCTGATTAAATATTCTTTGGCAACATCTAAAAATATATTTTCAATAACTGTTTGATTTGCCCCATATCTTGACACAATAGAAACTTCATTAGAATCTGGTAACAATAACGCTGTTTCGGTTGTACTCATAGTATCCAAAAAATCCAAAGGAATAAAAGGCGAAGTACGTGTATTTAAACTAATTTTCAAGTTTTCAACAAAATAACGACATTCTTCATTATCTACCCACAGACGTTCTCCCATTGAATCTTCAACAAAAACCTTAAAATAAATAAATAATAATATTACTTATAAAAATAGTATATCCAGATTTTAAGAAATTACTTTAACAAATGCTTCTGGCCAAAGAACCAATTTATCGTGTGATGCCATTAATAAATTAACAGAAGTAACTGCAGCTACTATGTTATATTGACGCTGTTTAGTTGAAGCAACTGAATGACATGTAAGGATGGAGCACAAAGCATTTATAATTTCTTCATTATGAAATAATGTAGGAAATTGACGAGCAGCAATTAATAAACTCCAAAATAATTCTGGTTTTAATCGCTGGGTATGCATGATTTTAAAAGCTCCAAAAAGTAATCCAATCTAAAATTAAATTATACATAATTAAATAAATATAATAATTTAATGCATTACTTAATGAAAAGAATTGTGTCAACCATGAACATTTAACAAATGCACAAAAATGAGGTTTACAAATTTTGTTTGTATTTATGTCAAATAAAATATATAAGATAAATACTAAAGATTTGTATATTAATTTGATAATAATAAATAGTAAAAAAAAAATTTAATAATTAAATATACTATATAAATTTAAATTTAAATAAAAATAATCAAATATTTCACATAATATGTTATATTCACATTATACATATTCTGAATTAATTTAATTATACACTTACAGCTTTAAGATTTTCTTGATTTTGAATTGAATAATTTAATGATTCAATTAAGTCAACGGAATCGACCTCAATACACATCTGTTCCCAAGCAAATGAACTATGACTAGAACCTGCATGTTTAGGCTTTTTACTAGGTATAGCAGCTATAGGGGGTCCAGTTCTTTTTCTATCTAAATTTAAAATTATAAAAACATGTTAGTACTAAATGCCATAGGTATTGAATAATTATGACGTGTTTTATTAGTAATATAATACTTAAATAAAATAATGAGTTTTGTATTTTATAAATAAACACATCAATGACAGTCACATATGATATTTTACGAATTGTATAAAAACCAAAAATTTGATTTGAACAAATACTCGCTTTTACAATCATATTGTCATCTGGTGACGTGATTATCGTTGCGTCAAACTCAAGACAATTAAAAAACTTACCAGATAAAGTTGATTCCATTAACTTTCTATGTAATAAAATATTACTACCACGTTTCTCTTGTGGATTTGGTTCGACTCGACTATTTTTCGAACCCAATGCCACCAAATCTCCAGGCAGGTATGCATTTTTCGATTTCCCTCCACGACTCATATTAGACGAATAAGTGCTACTTCAATTTATAATAATATATGCAACATGCAGGCCGCAGCTAATGCTGAACGGCTGAATGAAGTACGTCGTATGATTCAATGATTGTAACTTGTTAAGTTATAAGAACACAGCTATACGTAGGACTCGTAGGAGCACCACAACACCAAGTACACTAGCCGGCAAACAATAAATACTTGATTGTATCAATTGTACCATATAAAGCGTACAATTTAATATTAGATACTATACATGGAGTGGTTATTAGTTTTGACGCTTTGTAGGCTGTACATGGCTAAAATATCACACTTCACAAATCACGGAGAGGTACGCAAATGTCAAGTGATAATTTGTTCAATTTGTTGCTACATTGCTAAATACTGAATTGTAGTATGAGTACATAACCACTGAATATTATCTTAATATTTCCGTGCAATAAACAAACAATTCAAGTATTCAATTATTTCACTGATAAGAGAAGGATGTGATACCACCACGGTTTAAGATAGATCTTAAACCGTGGATACCACAGATTTCTAAATAGATAATAGATATAGATATCTCATATCTTATAGTTATAAAGTGTAGTATAGGTGTGATACACACGAATTAAGTTATACTTAAATACTTAATACTACTATGTATGTGATACACTTGTACCTTAGAATAGGTCAGGCGCTCGTGCTTTAAAATTTAGATCATTGGTTATAGAATATTAAATTAGACTATTCTAAAATAACACTAGAATGGTCTATTCGCTCTATTCTATGATCAATGCTTTAGGTCATAATACAGACGTTGGAAAAGTTATTAATTTATCAAACTAAAAATGTCGACGAAATTCGTAAAATCTAGGATTTTTTTTTAGAATTAGAAATTCATAAACAATTATTTTTTCATCATCTAAGAATTGAAATTTTAATTGGTTTAGAGGTTCTATCTTCTATTCTTCTATGTATGTTTTTAAATCTTTATTAAAAGCAATTTTTATTAGAAATTCAAATTCTTATAACATTGCATATTAACTCGTAAAATAACTATTTCTCCATAGATTACATTGATATTAAGTAATAATTAAAAAATGAATAACCTATATAAAGGTATAATATATTTAGGTATCTATTTATTATACAAATAGACATTTGAAATGTTTCCCAAATAGTTATATGATAAATTGATAAATATCTATACGTCATAATAATATTTAAAAAATATTTTAACTTGTTTTGAGTTATTTATTGACATTTGAAATTTTTTTTTTTTAGTCTATGAATGTTGATAAAAAAATTTTTGCTAAATAAAAATGCTTGAAATTTTCATAAAAAATCCCTCATAAATTGTATTTATACGTATTATCATAGATTACAAATACTCAATGGTATTATTAATCAATATTTATAAATTATTTACAACAATATGAAAATAACTAAGTTATTTATTTAAATATTAAAACTATTTTATAGTCATATAGACATGGCCACACGAGAGTAATTAGGATTTAATAGTTACAGGTGCTAGAGTCCTAGAAAACCAAAGTTAAAAATAACTAAGTTGAAGTCGCGGGGACTTTTCCGACTGCCACCATTATAACAAATAATTTATTATTGAATCCAATAAACGATGGCGGTGCCGTGGAAGTAATGTGAAAGCAGCTCCCACAGCGCCGCCGGTCCAAACAAGGAAAAAAAAAGTTATAAATTCTATTTATAATCAATGCTAATAACTACCAAACTTGTCCAATTGTAGAAGTGTAGACAATCGTTGAACGTTGATTGGTTATCGTCCGACGTTCATTGATTACATTAGCTATCATCATTTATACGTTTTTTGATTTCATAGGTTGGTACGAAATTCAAAATTCTTATCACATACTTTGTCTATAAAAAATACCGACAATTTAAAGTCAAACGACAATGCTGACTTTTTTTTATACAGTGATTATAGAATAGGCTATAACTATATTATTATTTATTTATTAATACTTATTAATTATTATATATTTTGTTTTTTTGTACGTTGTTCCGCTATTTACTTTATTCTAGTAAATAAATGATACACTTATATAAGTAATAACTATCTTTTCCCAGAAAATAAAAATTGCATTAACCAAAAGCATTATGAGTTCAGAGCTGGAAAAAGTAACTGAAGACATTGATCGAGCAGTTCATTTACTTGATTTACTGAAATCTAGATATTTTTTCTTAAGAGCTAAATATGATATAGGTAAAATTAATTATTCGTTGTGTATTCACGATTAACATGATTCTTTTGTCTGAGAAAGATATGCATTTAACTTTATTATTTCAGTGTACGTCATGTCATTGAAACATGTTTAATTTTATACCGAAACAAAACACTTACTATTGTACAATATATTTTTCAGACCTTAACTCTCAAACAGCATATGGGTCCAAAGATACTCAATCAGAAAATCAGTTTTCATCTAATGACCTTCAATCATTTATCATGCTGGAACTTCACCTTTTAGAATATGCTTGTACTTATGGTATTTATTCCATGAATATGTATGCAACTCGTTTAAAAACCAATTTAAATTACAATGACAAAGACCATTTTTTTTTAAAGTAATACATATTAATTAAATTATTTGATTTTACCTTTATCAATATTAATTTATATTTTTTGTTTGTAGACTACTTAAAGATCACTTGCGGAGTTTAATTGAAACTAATTCAAGTATTAAAAATCTTTCTGTAGATTCTTATGATAGCTTTACTTCATACATAAATTCATTCAAGGTATATGCCAATGTTTTGAATAGTGTTAACGAATCAAATATCACTCTATTAAATGAAACTGATACAAACAAGTAAGTTTGATAGATTGAAAATTCATATATATTACTGTTAGTTAAAATAAAAATAGTATAACATCATACGGATATAATCACATACTACATCAAATGCTTAGAGCTGCGAATTCAGCTTAATTACTTAGGCCATGTCACACACATTTAGATTGTCTTCTATTATTAATACCTTATATATTTTATTTTTTTGTTTTTGTACCTACCAATAATTAGCCAGGTTAATATGTTACTTGTTATCATACCATTACTTCATTTGTCAATTGTTTGTATCCATATTTTAACTGCCGTTTGGACTGTTTGGTGTAAATAAACTAAGAAAACGTATTATTATTAATTATATCACTGGAGAATATATTGCTATAACATGATACCAAGTTGCATAATTTATATAGTTCTTTAATAATGCATGCTGTTAAAATATATACCTACTATATATTTTTTTATTAAATTTTATATTTTATGTTTGATTGTATTTTATCACAAAAATGCTTGTTTGTAATTATAACTTATCCAGTACATACAATTTTCGACCAAATTACTTAATTATATTCTATAATGGTTTTTATAGTTTTTTTCCAAACCTGATAATTTATGAATGTCAAATAATTCTGCATGTGTTAAATAAATCTAGTCATGTTGAATTATATATAGTAAATGTGATAATTAAAAATAGTGTTCTGAATTTTATAGGAAAAAGAATAAGCTGATGAAGAAAATTTCAAAAATTAATCTAATGTCAAATATTATTACGTTATTTATATCAGACTTTATTTCAGACTATAGAACTGAAGAAGGAAGGGCAGCTTTAAATATGTGTTTAAAGTATAGAACTCCTAGAAGTATCGAATATTATACAAAAAAATGTAATTTAAACAAATAAGAACTCTTTAATAGTTTTAGTTTATGTACAAAGCTTATTATTTTTATGTATTAAGTATCTACTAATCCATAATAGTACATGAATATATATTTTTTAACTTTTAATGTTTATTTTTTTTGTGTTCTACCTATGTTATTTGTGTTGGTCATATTTTTTATAATATTTAATAACATAATCCATATTATCACTAATAACTAATTATTTTAGTTTTAATATATTATATAGATTATAGACTGTACAATATATTGTAATCAAAAACTTATAATCATAATGTAATTATAATAATAAGTGTTTATAAACAGCTTCATATTTTAAAATATTAATTTCAGAAGTAATAACTGTAGCTTTTAAACTTTTTATTATAATTTAAATAATTATTGATTAATATTGTACAAAAATTGTATACTTTAACAAATTGAATACTTAATATGTTTAATTTTAAAAGTTTATTTACTCAATAATATAATAAAGATATATTTTTTAATTTTATTTTACTACACAGATAGTACTGGTATATTTCTATTTTCATATATTAAATTAAATTTATTTAATAAAATATGCATTAATTATTGTTCTGTACACTTTCTATATATTATAAATTTTAGTTATATCAAATCTCTCATTCCTCCATGTGCCCAATATGTTTGAAAAGGGATACAGTTTTCTCTTCACATATTAATATATAGATAAACATTTTTGAATTTTTGAATTACACATTATTACACTATAATATAATGTGCATGCCATTTTTTTTTAAACACAATTTGTAGGTTCATATTTTACAAAAAAAAAAAAAAACAACCTAATACTTTCAGTGAAGAATAAGTAAGTAATAAGTAATAAGTTATTTAGTACTTATAATCTGAAAAATTCTTAATAGCCTGGTTGTTTATGCAATACTTCTTTCATAAGGATAAGTCTTAGGGAAAGGAATTACCTTTACATATAGGATATATATAGACATATAGCTTATTTTCAGTGTACTGAAATTAGTTCTTCTGAAAAAAAGTTGTTCATATTCTTAGAATTTTTTCCTCTTGGTGCATTTCACCATAATAGTTTGAATTTCAACTTATGAGTAAGTAATCGAGACATATTTCTAAAATAAATTCTATTTTTTACTATCTATTCCATTCTAATCACAAACTAAAACAATTATTATTTTATTAAAAAAAAATATGGAAGTTGCAACTGCGTCTAATTTACCAAAAGGATTTAAATTTCATTGATTTATTAAACAATGACACTAAATTATTAAAAGATATGACCCATGTTTGATGGAGATATCAGAATATCATTTAAGATGTTTAGGAGAGTTGGATTTACTATTTTTTTTTTTGTTTTACAAATAGCATAATAAATTTATTAAAGCTGATTACATAAACTGCAGATGGCAATAGTCTTGAATATATCAACACATTTGTTATTAACAAAATATTTTTAAAAAAGTAACATAGAACCTTATCATAATAATAATAATTTATAATTATTAATCAATCTAATGCCTAACCCATATATAAAACACAGCGTACATAATATCATGATATCGATTTACATACTTTTTGTCACCGAGCAAAAAAGTTGAAATGTATTTTATTTTTATTTATACATTTTTATTGATTAAAAAAAAATATACGGATATATGGTCCAAATTTCAGTCTTCAAATAATTTTTATTTAGGGCAAAACATTCGAGATATCACAGAGTTAAAAAATAATAATATAAAACCCTAACAAATACAAGTCTTGGTTGATATTTTATTACTGTGCATTTAATTTGATGAATGAGCTTCCTAAATTTTAATATAAATTATTATTTTAGACATAGCAAGTTTAAATGTCAATACTTGTAATGAAAGATAATTAAATGGTTAATTTAATGTTTCATTAAAATAATAACTTTTTTTAAGCTAAGTCCAAACTAAAATATTTAGATGTATATAATAATTGATCATTAATGAATTTTTTTTTTTTAAGCACAGTTAGTACTTTATTATACACTTAAAAATCTAATATATGATTTATCTGAGATAATTTTGTATTGCTTTAATAACATTAAAATTTCATATAAATATTTATATAGTTGCTCACTATAAACAATATTTATTTATTTCTAAAATTTCCATTTGGTGTTAGTTAATTTAAAAATATAAAAATAAATAAACAACTATATATTATTATTTTTTTAAATTATCATTTTTTTTTGTTTAATGATTAAAATATTAATGACTAATATCCTAACAAAAATTATATTAAATTGTATACCATGTAAAAGCTAAATTTAATAGTTTCAAAACATTAAGATGTATACCAAGTTCTCACTGTTTGTAAGTCTTGGGTTTTGTTTTTAATCATAAAAATAAAAAAAACAATATTTATAACATAATAATCACAATAATAATATTAATAATAATAATAATAATAATAATAATAAAAAACATTTAAACTTGCTACGTAATACGTGTTCATGTCAATATCAAATTGATAATTACCATCACAATTTATATAATAAATGTAATTGAAAAAAATTACTTTATGCATAATATGGATATACCAACAAAATTGAAACCAATTGCATGGCATATAAATGGATACATGTCATACGTAGACACATCCCTAAATTTAAGTTAACAATATGAATGTTTTCAAACAGCCAATAGGAAACCAATTAGTTATATGTGTATATAGCCGCCATACTTCAAGCTCATCCAAAATAAGAAAACAAGCACTTGTGTGATAAACAATTTTGATCTTTAGTGTTAAACTTTAATACAAACAAAAATAAAATAAATATTTCTGGCTAAGTTTTAACACAATCATATTTTTTAACGGTATTTTAATAGATCTTAAATTTGAATACCAAATCCCCCCCCAAAAAAAAACAATAAATCATTAAAAGTTATCATTAGGCTCATACCAAATAATGGAGCCGGTAACCAATGTTAAGACAGTAAAAAATTATAAATGCACTGAGTTTTTAAACATTGAGCGAACCATTATGTGATTAGTCACTGATTTTTCTATCTCTTTTGTGCTATGGAACTAATTTGGGTTTTATAAAAATTGTCATTTAGAATAATTATACATTGTATTTAAAAGAAATAGAAAAAAAAATAATAATATTATAAATAATTGATTGCTCATAGGCAAGAAGAATCTGGTGTTGCAGTTCTAATCAACACTGGATTGTGTTTATCATAGTCATGCACCAGATCTTTAATATGAGACAATTTATTATGAAGATAGTCAAAACGTGTTTTAGCTGCTTGATATTTATCATCATGTTTTCTTTCATTATATTCTTGTAATATTTGGTTTTCTAAAATCTAAAACATATATTTAAATTATTAAACTAATAAACCCTAGAGTAAATAGATAATATATACCTTATATTCATTTGAACCTTTAGGATAAAGCAACATACGATCTTTTAACTTAGCAAATTTATTTCGAACAGGATCCATAATTTCAGCCAGGTGTTTATATTCTTTATGACATTTCATGAATTCTGATTTATATTGCTTTTTTTGCTCCTTGTTTGTTATTCGTACAAAATCTCTGAAAATAAATATAAATATTTTTAAAATAAAAATTAATTATATTCTTTTAAGAATTTTCATAATGTACTCACTGAATATATTTTGGTATTGGATTAGTGTGAGAGGGTGCATGAGTAGGTGATCGTATTGTTGATTGAGTACTAGATACAATTGGTGGAGGACTATTTGATAACAATTTTTTCTCAGGTGATGGTCGTTTAAAATGTGAAATACGTAATCTTTTTGTCTGGAAACCATCAGCACTATTGTAGTACCCAGGTCTTTTGTTACCATGCACATTATTAGGAGGACTGCTGGGGACAGTGCTACTTGGAGATTGTTCACTGCTGCCAGAGCTTCCAGTATCACTCAATCCAGGAGGTGTTAAATTTTGAGGCTTTCGTCTAAATATTAAAATCTTGTTTAGTTTTTTTATCAATCCCTAACTAATTAATAAAAATGTAAATAACTAAACAATTATTTCAAATTATTTATTGGCTATCTAGTACAGAAAATGTATACTTATTTTCATTATATTATTTAGACATACAGAAAATATCATTTGTTTTAAACAGAAAAAAATGGTTTCTCATTTTTTCAAAATAATTAGGTGTTTTTATATGTGAAACTATTTTTTCTAAAACCAATTTTTTGGAGGTACTAAGGTCACTAAGCATGCTACTCTCAATTTAGATAGGCCCACCGGGATACCAGAATTTTTTTGGTGGACCATTACTTATATTGACGAAAATGAGTAGATGAAAAATATCTGAAATCTTGGATATGATCAAGTGGACCGCTGGATTTTATTTTCCTTATAACTAGTTGGTATTTTGGGGGGGAAATAGGTTAGGTTAAAATTAATTTTATAGTTAGGAAAAAAACTCAGGTACAATTAGATTGTATCTGAATGCAATTTATATTATTTAAGAAAAAATATAATAAATATTTCAAGGACCAGAACTAAATAACATGATATTCACTATAATATTATTGATGTCTTAATGTGATAAAAGATAAAAAATTATATTTCTACTATAAAATAATACAGCGTTTCCCAAATTCTTGTTTGAACTGGCCCGGTAATTAATATTTTCCCCTTCGTGATTTACCAAAATCTTTTACATTTATCATAGTGTAAAAAAAGGCAAAATAAAACACATTTGAATGTTCACATTGAATTTTATAATAATATTGAAGCGTTAATTTGTAACAACAATGTAATATAGTTACTAATTATATAAAATTATTAAACAAAATGATAAATAATAAAATGTAATATGAGAATTTTATTAAATTCTGTGACCCGGTAGTGGGTTGAGACTCATTATTTGAGAAACGCTGACATAATAAATTATACAACAGAACTTAAAATAATATATTTTATTAAAAAGCTTATTAAAATATGCTATATATGTAGCAAACTTATAATAAATAACTATGAACTATATTTTAAAAATTGTTATTTAATTTCTTTTAAAATTTCTCCCTCGCTAATATTGAATATTTTTAATGTTATGTAATACGTTAAGTAAAAAATCAATATTTAGTATTTTATTTAATCATATTTTAATTTCCTTGGGTCTGCACTTTTGTTTGTAACATTTAATCTATTAAATTAATAATATTATTGAAATTAATGAACATTAATTATACTTAGTATTATTTTTGTTATAATATTTTATTATATATATATTATTTTATACAGTATTAAACAGAGCTTTTATCATAACTGTTCAATAATAAAAGAAATACACAATTTTACTTACCGTTTTAATACAATATGATCTTGACTACTATAAAATGGCCAGTCTTCTTGTACATCATTCCAAATATGCCTTAATAGATAGTATACATTATCTTTTATTTGTGCTACATGACTAAGAACTGACATTATTTGTGTTCTATCTTTATCTTTCAAACCATCTAAAAAATGTAATATAATTAAATTAAACAAACATGTTAAATTAATTAATAATTTTAACTAACCTCTATTTAATATACTAATTAATTCTGGTTTCTTGTATGGCCTTAATGCTAAAAGATGAATAATTCTATCTCGTAATGGTTTTTTGCTAATATCTGATGCATGATTGGCTGGTGAAGGGATATGCGGGGGTATAGGTTTGGAAATTATAGGTTTTGGAACGTTATTTGTAATATTAACATTATTATAAGTATTATTATTATGACGGCTAGCTCTTATTTGAGCAGGATTTTTTCGGATTTTGCGACTAAGAGCTGATTTGCTGTCAAGTTCAATTTCCCGTGTACTGTAAACAAAGAAAAAATATATCTAATTATAGTTATAATTTCTACAGATATTTATGATAGAAATTTTATTATTAATTAATATTTTTTTATTAATTGTTACATTTGAACAAACATTTCACATCTATAAATACTTTTGATGTAAAGTGATAAATGATTAAGATAAAATTTTTTTTTTAAATAAATAACAACTATACCATGATTTCTTATGTAATTCTTCGACAGCGACCATTCTATGTCTAGTAGCTTCATATACATCATCATTTGCTAGTACTCGTATATGTCTATTTAAGGTACCAACATATTCTAATGATCTATAAATAAATGAAATAGTTTATTTTCTGGCTACTATCATATTATAAATGTTTATTATTAATCAATTGATGAATAATTTTTATAAAATACCTTGAAGTATTTTGACGAATACATTCAAAGCTACTTCTAGGAGCAGCAACATCGTTATTTGATAAACTAAAGTCAAATGTATAATTTTTTGATATGCTCGGTACGCATAATTGCTGTAATAATAAATATAAATATAAAATTAACATATTTAATAATTACTAAGACAGTACAAAAATTAATACTTACGCCTTCATTGCCTTTAAATTGTATTCTAGGTTTTGGAAGGTTTTCTGAGTTACCCTAAAAAAAAATGTATACATATTAATATTAATTACATTTAAGATATATTTATAAACAATTAATTTAACTACCATACTTAAATTCTATATTTGTAATGTAAGTTAGGTTATAAATTAACAAAATAAAGAACTATAATAAACTAAGACTGAAGTTCAGAGAAGTTCATTTTTTTTTTAAATTTTTAAAGGAATGATAAATTTCAAACCATGAAAAAACAAATGTAACTGATTATTATTGATTATTAAATTGGCATGGTTCATTTGAAGTAAATTGCAATCTCTTATCTTGTTTATTGTTATACGTTATTACAATAGTAAACAACTAAAGAATGATAAATCTATGATGGATGTAAGATTCCTTTTTTAAATAGTAACAATAAATTATTTTTTTGAATACGGGTACAACGCACATATTATACAATTAAACCATTTAAGAGGATGCCAGCGTAGTATTTGTTATCTCTCTCTAACCCACGCGCAACATAACAAATTTTACGTTCACAAAAATGACTAATAACCATATTAATATCTCAAATTAGAGTGAAATGACCTATTATAGAATTTAAAGTTAAGAACATTATCTAGGGCACTTCATAAGCGTTTTATAATATTTTTATTTTAATGATTAAAATCACGAATATTACATTTTTTAAATAAATAAATTCACATAATGTTTAAATTATTTTATGTAGTAAAATGTATTATGATCTTATTGAATTCTTTAATTATATGTTTAATGTCTTATGCTAAACATGAATTACGAACATATTACCTTATTTAAAATATAGTGTAGATGACGCGCGAAACTATAATTATATTTTTGTTTATTTATAACATAAACCAAGGAATGTTTTAGTATTATTTTCTCGGTGCCCATAGTTAATATATATTTGGTTTTGCTATATAAATATATAATATTATTCACTACATTTACCTATCTATAGGTAGTATTATAATATGCAATATTATTATTTTAAATTATTTTTATTTTTCCGGTTAAATGTACAGCTAATATCAACCGTATATGTTCGTTTTCATCGCATCGTGTTTTAAAATGACATTATCTCTACATTAGACAAGGGGGACACGTCATTTGTAGTGAATAAAACATTGTTAAATGTTTGACATGTTAATAAATGTTTTAATAATAATAATGGATGTCAAATTATTATTGGTAGGTCATTCTCAGGCTTCACACAGGTAGCTCTGTGAGAGAGCTGGCCTATTGACGTGTATGACCCAAATACCAAACTCTTAGTCTGTAACAGCAGCAATAGTACATAATATATATATATATATATATATATAAATATATAAAAAATAGTGTGGCAGCAGCGGTAGTAGCGAAACTTTCACTTTTTGTCATACAATTGGTCCTGACCTTGTCCTCAACGTAGACAAATATTTAAGCCTTGCCTTGTGTATTAATTGTATTTATTCGAGTTATGCCATTTTAGAATAACCACTAATAATAATAATAGAGTAAAACAGTTATTGCGGAGACAGTCATATATATATTATATTTTATATAAAAACGACTGTAGAACCGAGAATGAAAATAATTTAAAATATACGAAGTCCAACAACTTAAAATTTAAAAAGGCATTTTGTATGTATGATTTTTTTTCTTTATAGTCACAATCCATTCTAAGATATACAATATGTAAGTCACATTAATATTTGGTTTTCTTTTAGATAAAAATAAAAATCATTAAACTTTGTTAGGAAAACTCGACATGGTTAGACACATTGTAGATTCGTGAAAATAATATTTGAACGCTTATTATTATTATTATTAGAGTACGTACACATTTTTATTTGTTGCGTATTACTAATGTTTCACGTGAAAAAGCGGGTGAAAGTACGAGTGCTAAAGACGAAAGGATAATTATGTTACATACATATACAATAATACTGCTTTACAGCCAGTTAAAACCAGTTTTTATTAAACCATTACTATACAGTATGAAAAACACAAAATAAGTTCTATCATAAAGTTCTAGCCCAGATATTACTTTTGTATTTTTACTGGGATACCTCGAAATGAAATAAATATTTACCAAACAATAATTACGGGGACTGTTATTGAGACTTAGTTTGTTCAACACGTAAATAATGAATAGAAAATTCCTAGAATATAATTCTAGTTTTAAAATAAATTCTATTCAGAATAAAATAATTTTTAATTTCCTAAGTTATCAAAAACTCTTTAGTTAAAAGGATGTTATATTTATTTAAATAACATATATTATACAAATCTCGTTAACTAGGTTTTATCAATGATAAGAAAACCAAAACCAGAAAAAAATTATGGATAATTTGTTTTTTTTTTTTTTTGGAACAACTGTGTTCGAGTATAACTGAATTCGAAGGAAGAACTTTTAAAATTTTACAAATAAATGAAATTGTATTTAATAAATACATCCATAATTCAGTGAACAAAAAATCGTTTTCTATGGACTAAGTACAATGATATTTTCACTAAATCTTAATTTAATAGATTTCATACGTTTACGAAAACCAAATTAATTAGTTGTTTATACTTTGACCTTCATTTTATTTCGTCAACATTGTCGATAAGCCAGCTGACATTGTACGGAAAAAAATAAGTACTAACGTAATTCACCAATGCCACTGAGTTCTGTGCACTTAACTATTATTTTTCGGTTTTCAAAAGGTAATCTATTCAGATAGATATTCCATAATAATACACATAAATCAATTATTATGGAAAATGACATAAAATTGTTCAATTTGTTTTATTTGAATAGTGATACTATTTACGACGATGGTAATAACTAATAAATTATTAAACTATAACAATGTTATAATTATTATGTTTTATGACACAACTGATGTGGGTAATATGTAGCTAATCTAATATATATTTCCACATAATAATCATAGACTAAACTATTTTATTTTGTATAGGTACACATATTATACAACTTATTTAACCATAATTTATAAGTATAGGTAGTAAGTTTAAAAACAGTTCTTGCAGTCACCTATGGTAAATATATTATATAAATGCAATTTTATAAAAAAAAAAGCATCTGTTTAATCCATTAAACACTTGTACTGGTGCTTTTCAATTGAAATATTTTCAACATAGTTGCCAAATCGTAATTGAAGAGATAAAAACGAGTTTCGGAAACAGAATAAAAATGGTTACGTTAAATTAATAGACGAAAAAAATTAATTTTTATAACGGAATTAATTCATTTATAAATATTATTCAAGAACAATGAAGTATCTGTGTGTATTTATAATACAAACCAATCTTTCTACAAAAACTTGAACATACTTATGCATAAAAAGTAAGTATATATAATATCATAGTATGTCGAGCCAATATAAGTATAATAATATAATGACTAGTGTTTAATGTATAATGACTAACGAGTAATGACAATATAAACTATAATTACCTGAATAAACGCATTTAATTTAAATATAAAATATGTATGATAACATTTTTTAATCCAGCATTTCTATAAATAGGTTTTGTAGTGTTGATAAATTATTTTGTTAGAATTCAATACTTTATAATAATAACAATCAAAACCATGTTATTTGTTTTTTAAATAGGTACCCTAAAGTGTTACATGAAAAAGAAAAATTGATTCTTGTTTCCAGGCGTATTTTCGGGAATTTTATTTATGGAGAGGGGGTGGGAAGGCTTACAAATTTGTTTTGCGTTCCTAAGACATTTACCACTAGTTTTTAATAATCATTTTTTTTTATTATTATTTATTTTTTTTTTTCGAAAATTATTCGTTATTGTAATATATTTTTAACAAAACAATATAATATATTATTCTATTATAATGTATAATATAATATACAATTTAAGGGACTTTAGCCCCAAAGGCCCCACTTGGGCGCATCACTACTATTCTCTTTTGTTTGCATTGCATAAATTAAAATAAATCGATTATTAGGTATTTTAAAAAGCTGTAGTTTTTTTTTGGAGATTTTAGATAACACTTTAACGACTCATCTTAGAGGCCTATCCAATTCTTTTTAATTGGTTAAAATGTGTATAAAAAATGTATTTTTATTTAATATAGTTCATGACATTCCTAATAATTAATTTTAATGAAGAATAATATTTTAAAAATTTCAATAACTTAACATAAAATTATCACATTATTACTTGTAAGTATTTTAGTTTTTAGTAGAGTAGATTTAAGCAAAACAAGAACCTAAGAAGATGATACACTTCAATCTTTTATTGTATATTAAAATGTATTCTATTTAATATCAGTAGTCTATACTTCTCAAAGTAGATTGTTAATTGTTGTACAAAAAAATTAATCAGATATTTAAAATTAATCTTCATACATAGGATAATTTTAATAAAAAATATAGCTAAATTAGGAAGGTACATGATATAAGTATTTTAAGAGGTTTCTATACAGTAATATCACCACTATTAATTGTGTTACTACCAGTGTTCTTTGTCAAGCATTTTAACCCAAATTCAAATCCATAATACGTATAAAAAACTATTTAAAATCTATTATTACACCAATAAAAAAAAGTCATTATGAATATGATGTTACACGAAAGTTAAATAGAAAATATAAATAAAAAAATTAACCAGCCCAAATTAATATTGTTCTTCAAAGTTAACATGGTACAATATTAATTATTCTGGATGTATGTCGAATAAGAACTATAATAAATATATATGACTAAAAAATAAAAATAATTCTAATTAAATAATATACATATTTTTTAAAGAAAACTCTTTTTGTCATAGTTCACCGATTACCGAATATCACAAAACAATTTGAAAATAAAAATTAAATTATTAAAACCACTAAATATTTGAAATCTTAAAAATACTGTTTGCACATGCCACTTTTAGATTTTAAAAGATTGTTTAACATTTATTTCACCATAGGTACTGTTAAATATAAACTTCAGATACAATGATATATTTGTAATTGTTAAATCATTAATCGATTTAAATAAGGAAAAAAAATAATATTTTATAAAATTAAAAACATTACAATAAATGATATAGGTAGGTAAATACAGGAGACAGACTGGGAAATATGTTTTATAAGGCTCAGTAATTAATAATTTTACAATGATAAACAAATAATACCTAATAACAGTAATAAGTGATATTTTGTATTTTTTTATTCCTCGGTCCACATAATAAACTGGTCTAATCCGTCCCTCGGAATGTAATTTAGTTATAAAAATACCTAATAACCTAATTCTAACTATTAAAATATTATCAACAAATTGTTATAAAACTAAATTATAAATACTTGATATATTCAGTGGGAATCTATTAATAGAATCAAAACACTTTGTACCAACATGATTATATGTGATACTCCTCACCGTAATACTAAACAATTTGTTTAAAAAATTCAATAGCTTATACCCACATAAGATCAGTTGTTTAAATTACGAGGTTGAAAAGTAATTATACCTTTAAAAACTTAAGGGTTTACAAATATTTATTGGAATAAAATATTCAAACTTAAAAAAATATAATACCTACATCTAATTCTCAACCTAAATCTAACATTTCTTTTCTCTACATGACACATAGAAACAGAAATAATTTTTATTTACATAGTTTATACCATTAAGAGAATATATTCTTATCATGATTTAAAAATAATTCTTATGCTATAAAATAAAATATTTGTTAAATTAGATAGGTATAACATGCATTTTGGCCAACTATAAGTAATTCATACAATTTGTTTTAATGTTTATTGTTTGTATAATTGATATACAATATTAATTGATTTACTATAATTTTTTAGAGCTATAAACCATTAGAATGGATGAAATGTATTAATTATCATACAATTATAGTTTTAGTTTATTGTGAACAAGATGATAGCAGATGAAAACAAATATCAAAATTGCACTTTTTTTTTATTAACTTTATAATGGTTGGATAATTTTAACAATAATATGGTTTTAATATTTTAAGTTATGATTGGTTTTGGTTTTTTAAGTTAAAGGTTACAAATCTACTTATTTTAAATTTAAAATAGATAAAGTAATCCAACATTTTTTTTTTTTTGGTATTGATAATATACAAGAATTATTATTCATGAAAATATATTAGAATATTAAGATAATTGTATCTTTTTTTTAGTTTTAGTAAATAGGTAAGTAATGAATGTATGTGTATTTTTATTTTACTACCCTACCTAATTAATAAAAGTACCTATGTGGCAAATAGTTTTCATAATTACCTAGGTACAATAAATGATAATTTATGAAAGATTTTTACAAAATGTAATAAATTGTTTTGAAAGTTAGTAAATTTAGTTTTATAAACAACATAAGAGTATATTTTTGAGAATTTGTGCGCAAAGATCTTTTTTTAAGAATTTTCTACAGTTGATAACAGTGGTATTTTTACTGTTTTTTTTATGTTCTATTAAATTTTTTTTAAATAGGTAATATTATTAAAAAGAACATCTACCAGACTATTGAAATAATTTATTGATATAGTTATGACGCCGAGGATTTTTATTCAAACATTAAAAATAATTCATATACCTAATGAAGATTGTAAAATATTTATTGCATAATCATTCGAGAAGGTCAGAAGGAAGGTAACATGAATCTTATTTAGACTTACAAATCAAAAATTGTGTTGTAAATATCTATATTAGCAAACATTTTGAAAATTAAATTAACAAAACATGTTCTAGGTATAAAAGTATAAATGTATTGAACTACCTACAATTTAAATAGATACTAATATTAATTAAAAACAAATTATACACTTAATATTAAAAACTAAACAACTTGATCATACAATGATTTAAGAGGTACAAATATATAAGAAATATATCTATTTTTGATTTATTTTTAATTATCTAATATTATTAATAGTTATTTGAGGAACAGATATGTATTAAAATTTACTGTTCATTTAGATGGGCTAGTAACATTGTAAGGATTTTAAAAATATGTTAGTTAACCTATGCAGTAATAAAACTTGGTAAATAGTAATTTGTTTGTATAATAATTAATTTTATTTCAATTATAGACTAAAGTTGTTAAAAAAAAATCTTTAAGTATAAGTCTAACAAAAAAGCAGATCTAATTAAATGTGTCACACCATCCAATATTATTATTATAAACAAATATCTAATGACAATATTGTTAATTTATATAATATATAAATTCAACTCTAGCGGGAATGTTAAGACTACGGACAACAGATTTAAGTTATACAAGTTTATGACATCGATATGTGGACAGTATTGAAAACCAGCTGTTTGAAACATTGAGATACATCAGGCTCAGAAATAATGAACAGATATTTTGCGTAAATTAATAAACTGTTGGAAATCTTCCTGGGTCAACTTTGGAGACTGTCAAAATGAAATGTGGAAGTAGAAATATAAAATAAAAACAAGAGGTGTAGATACTGGTAGATGAAATCGATTTCAGTCAAGTAGACAGTGGTCAATTAAAACCGAAGACCTTGAGATGGTTCCCGAAAATTCGGGGTCGCAGAGGTAGGCTGGTTAGGTACTCGGAACGAGTAATGCGAGTTGGTGTCCTGGGCCAAAATCAGAGGACCGACAAAGACTGAAGAGTGGATGTGTGGACGTGGCCGGAGGAAAACGAGTCGCGCGGGACGAGCGCAAGAGAAATCGCGTAGGCGATGACTGAGAGAACAGAGGGACCCCACAAGCAGCGAAAACAAACGGTCGCGGAGAGAAAAGATCGTCGCGTAAATCGCTAAAAGGTCGGCACCTAAGTCTGGTTCTTACCTGTTGACAGCATCGCAGGTAATCCTCGACGGCCTTCAGACAGGAATCGGTCAGCTTGACGAAGAACAGCGTTTTGTTCTTGCCCGTCCTCTGTTTGGGCAAAAGGCCATTGTTCTGGTTCGACGACAGACTGTATTGCACCCCGGCGGTCAAAGCGGACATCGCGGCCGATATGTCGTGGCGACTGGCGACTGTTTGCGGGCGCGTTCTCGGTACGCGGTCGGCGTCCTCTCGTCGTCGTCGATAGAGAGAGGAAAATGATTTCTTTTCGGAAAAAAAAAAAATTAATTTTTTTATTATTATTACTATTACTATTATTATTATTATTATTATTATTATTACATCTACAAACGAATCATAATCGCACCAGCGACGATCGCGGACATGTACGCATAGGGAAAAGATTACGAGACTACTATTAATTATTATATTAAATACGAGTTGTATTACACTACTTCGATAGCTGATGGTAATGGTGCGAGATACCAGGTGCACACGGGACCGCCGCGCTGATACGCACACACCTGGGCCTCCCGGAGTAGTGACGTCACGGACGTACGATGTCTATACGACTGCACGACGGCCAACGATTGCTCCATACACCATAGACGTCGTCGCGCAACACACAATCAGCGACCAGCTGCCGCAGCTGCTGAAAGTTGACGCAACACAGTTTTTTGTGATTACTGATTACTTTGCCGCCGCCGTCATTTGTCCTGCTGTCGACTACTGCCACGGCGCCACTACTGCCACAGCGCTGCTACTATTGACAATACCACCTATACTATATTTACTAACAATATTGTTTACGCAATACCGCGACCGTCATCGGCCGGTCCTTCGATTGTAAATAGTAAAAGGATTATAAGATCTGTATATTGTACTGCAGTACGCAGGATTTTTACCCGTTGCCCAAAGCAGAACGTGTTGGCTGCAAATTATGTCTGATTATATATACTCAAAGTCAATGGGGGTATAGTAATTATAATTATAGTATCGTAGATAGGTAACTCATAACAGTCATTTATCTGAGATCAACAAGTTCAACTTATTTTTTTATGATATTATAGCTGCAAGACAAGATGAGATTACTAAAGTTAAAAGCTTTAACCCTTGATTAAAAAATCTTAAAAAAAAGTATTTTAAAATATTCTTGTTTTTATTTTCATTTGTTCAGGTGTAGTAGTATATATAAACTGAAACGATAATACAATAGTTTTATATAATTACATATATATATACTAGTATACTACCCCCCATAAGTGCATTGTTAAGCCAACGGCACTAATGGTGAATTTCCTGTGGTTCAATTTGGATTCAAGCAACCACTGCGGCACTGCCCATGTCCCGTTAGAACAAATTCCGATTTACTTATTCTGCAGTAATATAATATCCCATCCGACTCACGAACAATAAAAATCGGCAAACACATACGATTCTAGGTTGTGCTGCCGTCCCAAAGGGCCCCTTCGAGACATCAAAACGTCACTTCTCACTAGGAAATCAGCCTCGAAAAAATAAAACGATTTACCTACTGAGGGCTGTACCTGTATGAATATAGAATGTAGTAATATATAGTTTCTTTTTTTTTATTTCCATTTCTTGTTCAACATGCACAGCGCAGTGGGAAGATCAGCCGGTGGTGGTGATGACCAGGTGTTCGAGCTGGAAGCTACACATATTGTACAGGGGTGCGTATTATTATTATTATTTTATTCCGTACCCCACGAAGCCCCCATAGTAATAATCGAATAATAGCTGTATATAAATATATAGATATATATATACACCTATAAATGCCGTTATTTATTATATATGAGCGACGGATTTGTATTATATATGGTAATATACGCCGTAAACAGCTTGTAGGGTATTTTAAAAAAAATATTGGGAATAAACATATAACTTACTACATAGACATAGCACGTAGAATTGAAAGATGTTCGGGGGAACAGTTTGGCGTGTATTATCCTGAAGTCAAAGTCTGGAATTTGCTTGTGGTGTACGAGTACGAGCTTGTATTTATAACAAGTAACATATATTTATAACTATATTATATATTGTATTTATTATTTATAATTTATACACAATATAAACGCATTGTATAACGATATATCTCGACTGGCGCCGTAATTGGGTTTAAATATACATATACGTAAATTAATGTAACTAATAATAATAATGCATAACGCACCATGCATAATACAGAAATATGCACTATAATAAATAATATGTAATATTGTAATCTTAATGTGTTTTTTTACAGCTATGGTATTTACCACTTGGTGACTTTTTCCAGCAACGAGCAACCCTTTTTACGTTTTATAAAATAACATTATACAGAGTGCATTTTTAATTTTATAAAAACTCTTTTTATGTATATAGTTTGAAGTAAATATAACACTAAAAAACAATTATTTTTATCGGTGGTTTTTAATTTTTTTTTAATGACAAGTCAATAACCTATAGATAGGTACTTTTTTTATATATATATATATATATGATCAGAAACAGCTGGACACCTATTAGACTTATAAGAATGTGGTTTAAAAATAATTGAATAAATTAAGTTTTGAAGTTTAAATAAGCAGCGACATATTATACTATAGGCATATTAGGTATAGCAGTGTAACTTTTGTCAAGGGTGATACATTGCGTGTTATTTTAATTAGGTACTGTTGAAGTAGGTAATACCTATAATGTAAATAATAACAAACTATTTATTCAATATTTATACATCAACAATTTCAGAAAAGGATTAGGTATGTTTCTGATTATATTGAAATAAAAATAAATTAAAAATTTAAGGAACCACTATATAATAAAAAATACTTATAGCAAAGTGTAACCATTGATAAGGATTATACTGTGTATGAATCTATATTCTATATAATATTCTATATACGTACGTATAATAAAATACGTATATTATTACACATAATAGTATAATACCTATTTATATAGGTATCAGGTATATGTATAATATGTAATTCTATCGAAAGCGTAAATGATTTTGACTCTGCAGACTACAATAATACATGATATATATGTGTGTGTAATAATAAAAATCACTGCGCACGCTACGTTGACTATATAAGATAATAATAGTTATAATAGATATTGTGTATGGCATATGTATAGGTAGGTATCGCGTTATATTTGGATTTACCTACCTATCATCTGTACACGATTATTCAATCAAGGAGCTCGTAAATCGTTTGAAATTCCAATCTTGATAAAAAAAAAAAAAAAAAAATAATAATGAGAATGATTTGCGATATTCTGCTTTACTGCCGCAGTTATATACCTACATAACATACACACTAAATATATGCGTATACTGTAGTATACACCGTGCCGTGCAGATATTCCAATAAAAGAGACACGCGTAACTCCCTCTATAACTTACCGACCAGTCTCACAACCAGTTATAAAATAATATATTCGTCCATATTAAATTTAATATACATTTATTTATGAAACGACGGTTTTTACGTATATTTCATCATTCCAATAATACTTGTATATATATATATATATATATTATTATGTACGAACCAATGATGTGAATGTAATTATATATACACGTAAGCATCTATATATATATATATATATGTGTGTGTGTGTGTGTGTGTGAGTGCGTATACACACGCGTAATGCGTGAATATATATAACATGAGTACATGACTGTGTATATATTCGTAGTGGGGGAGGTTCCGGGTTTAACCCCCCCACCTAAAATGTCTTCAAAACAATAATTTGTTTTTAGTGTATATTCGTGTATACATATACACTATATATATAAATAGGTTATATGTGATTTTTTTTCATCATAAGGACTTCTCGTAACATTTATACCTCACCCGCGGCTCACCCTATCCAGAAAAAAAGACAGATATTAAGACGCGTGGCAAACAATCGACTTCGTCACAGTAGGTATAACTAATACATCATATATATATATATATACATACATACATGAATATTTATAGCTAAAGACTAAAATAATAAATGCTAATATTATATATATATATAATATTATTATTATATGTATAACATTTCTTATTCATATGTTATAATAATAATATAATATATTATACCAAATATGACGATGTACCTACCTATACATAAGACACAATATTAGTTATTACTGTATTATATACATATATGCACGTAACAATGAAATTTGATAAACAAATAAGTATATATTAATTATCTTAACGACTTTGCCGAAGTTAAGTGTAGTATGACATTATATATACAAAGGTAATTAGAAATTATTTAATTTTGATATCATTATAATTTATTATTTTAATTATTAATATAATAATATGATATAAATAAAAATATTCTCTTATTGCAGGCACCATTGCACCAGACATCAGTTTGTATAATTGTATTATTTTGCACATGATGGGTATTTTATGCGTGATATGTGTATTACATCATATATATATATATTATATCGATGACATATTATTTAGGTGTAATAATATAATAGCAAGCAGGGCATAATAACAAATGACGAGTTAAAAAATAAAATCATATAAATTATTATTAATATGTTCTAACTTATCGAGACAAAAAAAAACATTCTTTATGACAAAAATATAAATTAATATCACTTTAATATTAATTTACAAGACATCCGACGGCCGACGCAATTCCTCTAGCAGAGAGTCGATAATTACCCGGCAGTAATAAGTCAACTGACATCTGACTACATCGTTTTGAGTGGTCGAGCCGTGGATATTACCTATATGAATTTTTCTTATTATATAGTATACAGCGCTTTTATATTATAGTAATTTTGTAATTTACAGTTACTTACATAATTAAGGGTTATTTATTTCTAACTATAATTGGGTTAGCTTTTTAGGTATACTTGCCTAACTTATTAGTTTAAGCTTTTAAGTTAATTTCATGAAGGTACCTATACTTATCTAAATCTAAGCTATCATAAATTAAATTATAAATATTTTTAAAAACACGTTTCTATAATAGGACATAAAGGAATATAATAAAATGGTAATTTTTAATATTTTTTTTTTAGTCAAATATCGATTATGATTAATTATTTATGAGTTTATAGCTGCTTTAACTTTAAAAGTTTGATTGAGAACTGATATGAGTATATACATTCAGGAAGACACACCACTCATTATGATTTATATTCCTATGGGAGTACGGTGCACTATGTACTACTTAATTTCCCATCTTATCTAAACTTTAATAACAATTATAAAAACTAAAATACTAGGCTATATCAAACAAAAAATATTATGTATTATATATTTATATAAGCTTATAAGCTGTAGGTAAGTATGTTAGGTATATGTATTTAAAAAAATATTCCATTGCATAATGTAAAAATTTGTTCAACATTTTTTAAGGATTACAAAATAATTATTCATATTTATTATACTTTCTTGCCCCCAACTTCAACAATACAATTACCCTGTAATATATGCCTATAATATTCTATTATAATTTATAGGTACAGCTTACACACGCACTGCACGGTATTTTTATTTTTTGTACACGCGACTACGCGAATCATATTAGATACCTACTATAATACATATCGATCGACTAGACTAGGATTCATACTTGTACAATACAACAGTTATACACCATGATAATACCATTAACGTATTACGTAGAGCCGTATATAGTATATAATATGTATTAAGTAGATATTATAATAACGATCAACGGAATATATATTGTGCATTGTAATACTGTAATAGTTTCCTACATTTATATATATTTCACTTATCGCGCATCAACTCTAAACTATAATTTTCTTTGCGATCATTGTTCGGTATCTAGGATTTTCATTATGACTTATGAGTCTCCTAACCACTTTAATAACTACAAGTATGTTACTATTACACATGTTATATTTTTCACGGCGAATTATTTATATTTTATACGCGTAGACGACAGTGGCGGATTAAGCAATTTGTCACCGTCTCAAATTATAATATAATATTATAAATAGGTACATTTTATTTTTTAAGTGCGGAAAATTTGCCGCTTCAATCACCTAATTACTTTGCCTGTAGGGTAACCCGACGCTGCGTGTAGATAGTATTATTAATTATTATTAAATTTCGTATTGTTGTTTTTCAGTTTTTTCTTCGGACTGCGTAGTACGGATTACAAATTATAATTTATTATAATACATTTAGATTTAGGTACATAATAGGTATCTAATGTAGTAATGTGTGTTTTGAGTTGATCATTATTGTTGATAAATTTGATATCAATACACGGGTGCCCATAGCTAACATTTTAAGAGGAGAGCGACGAGGGAGCAAAATAAAAAAAATCTCAAATTTAAAGTAGGTAAATAAATAAGGTGTAAATAATGTCATTTCAACATATAAATATAAAATATTATAATATGCTATTATTTTTATAACTAATATTTGTATTTGTTTATTATAGTTAATTAAAATAATTTTTATAAGTACCTATACCTACTTAGAAGTCAAAAATAGAAAATAATATATAATCAGATGTATTATTCAGTATCGGTAAATAAGAACTGAAAATATCTTTGTTTTATAATATAAAAGTCATTAGATAATGGTAATAGTTATTAAATTTACAGTTAATATTGTTTTCCCAGGAGAGGTAAATGCTTCGTCTTATTTTCCTTCCCCACAATCAATGCTTATACATCTATATATTACTTAATATTTAATAATGATTACTTGATAGAATCAAGGTATATATATTTTTTAATCATATTAAAATACTTATATGTAATACAAGTTTACGACTATATAAATACCTACAAACGAGTTATAGTCTCACCATTTTAACATCATACAAATGCAGTGGCGTATTTTCAATTTTTTTCTGGGGGGGGGGGGTCTAATAAATCTGACATAATATAGATAGGTACTGATATAAAGAAATAGTTTTTAATAGATTATGAGAATAAAAAATAGTTGTTTTATTATATTTTAAAGTATAAAATCCAAGCGTCTTTTTTTTTCACAATTATTGATGTTCATCTAATACGGGTATTTTATAAAGTGGTAATACATACAATACAAGGAAAAGTTTAGTTACGCGCGGCGGCGGGTTTTAGAGCGTTCGACCGCATCCGTTGGCTAATTTTAAGCCATATTTTATATAAACATTTTGTTCACGGGAAAAAACTGCATCGTCCGCGCGTGCCGACATAAATCGGGGTTTGCAAATATGTAAGAATTTTTAGTTTTTTTTTTCAAAAGTTCTGGGGGGGGTTCAATACCCTTGGACCCCCCCCCCGTAAATACGCCACTGTACAAATGAACTTATACAGTTGTAGTGATGCAGTGCACGTATAGGTTTATAGGTTATCGAATATTTTAATCATATATTAAGGCGGTGGTTCCTAACGGGGGCGGTACCGTCTCCTTGGGGGCATTTAGGTCTCTCTGGGGGGGGGGGGCGATAGTTTTGAAGGGGCGGTGAGCTTTTTCAAACGAAACAAAGAAATCGGTTGGACATTTGCAACAAAGGTGATCTACGTTTAGCTTTGACCAATATCGAACCAGACATCGCCACATTAACAGTTACTTATCAGGCTCAGGGCAGTCATTGATGGGTATAATTTTTATAATTTATGATTTTTTTTTTTCACAATTAAGTAAATCTTTTTGTATAGTAAAGTAAAATTGTTTTGTTAAGTGGTGTAAAATATAACCATTACTATCTAAAAATAAGAGTTTTTACTTTAATTAATAATGTTTTAATATACTGATGAAAAAAATTTGATTTTGCATGGGGGGGGGGGTGTTAGCAGTTAGTTATTACGATAAAGGGGGCGCTCAACTAAAAAAGGTTAAGAACCACTGTATTAAGGCATCGAAAAGTAATAAAAATGTATTTATTTAACTTATTATTATTTGTAGGTAAGTAGTATACGTAATATAAAAGCATTAATCATTAGGCCAAATAGAAACATTAAAAACTATTGAGTTCTAATGAGTTCAACAATAGAATACATAACTAATAAAATATTTTAAAAATAATAAAAATATTTCATTATTTCAATGAAATATTAAAGTAATTACTCGTCAACCGTGAAAATGGGAAATTGAAATAAAGTTATTAGTTTCTAAATAATAACATATCAAATATCAACGTTCAACGTATCTACTATTCAACTATAGTCATCATATTGTATTTATACTTTACAATGTAAAGTTTACATAACGTGCCTATGATATATATTTTTAGAAAAACAAATGTTATTGATACTTTGAAAACGCGTGTCGTAACTCGTAATAAGTTTTCTGATAGTTAGAGATATAATTTTTTTCCTGATAAAGCGGTTGAGAATTTTTGTTCATTAGGTACCTAGTGAGTAAAAAGTGTGAGATCTAAGTACCAAGTAGGTATTTATTATAATATGTGTACAAATAATAAAAAATAGAAAAAACTCCATTTTAATAATTATTAATTATTATATCATACAATCATAATCATATTTCATACAAATTCTGAATTTATAACAAGCATCTAATTATAATTTTATTAAGCACGTGCTTGGTATATATAATTCCATATATTTATTAGTAGTTAGTACATAGCTATGCGATGTAGGTACAAGGTTTAGTGTTTTGGAATTGAAAATAAACTTTATCCTAAATTCCAATATGACCTTTTAAAAACGCACGTTTTGTAAGTTTAAAATATATATTTATCATTTATACACGATTACTCGAATAGCGAAACTATAAACATTAAAATAATAAAACTAATAATACAAGTATGCAATTTGATCAATATTAAAAATTGTAATTTATAATATAATATAGAATACCTATGTGACTATAATGTATATTGTATAACGAGCATGTCTGAGATTCATACTTACTTATTTTTCGCAGACATCTCTCAATTTAAGAAATTAGATGTTTTATGATTTCCCACAATAACTTTTTATATAGCTACCTATTTGTAACTGTTTTTATCGGATTCGAAATAAAATTATTCGTGTTGAGTTATTGAATAAAATCATTATAATTAGGCATATTATGTTTAAATTCAAATCAATTCTCAAATGTACATAACTATAAATTTAATAGATAAATAATCAAAAGTATGACAGAAAACTGTTAGACGTTAGTGTTTCAATTTGAAAAAATTATATCGAATATAAGGGTCCAAAATTATGTTAAAAATTATTGGAAAAAAAATTTACGAGTACACGGAAAAATGTTCAATGAGTAAGAGGTTACCTAACCAGTAACCTTATATTAATAATATATAACTATAATTATCACATTATTGTTTATTTTCCTAAGCAAAATTCTTAAAATTCCAAACCTCTTAAAAACTGAAAATTATAAAATGGAAGCAGGATAAACTATTCTATAGTTAATATTATTTATCATTTTTCTTTGTAGAATTTGTTATAAGGATAAGCGTGGGTGTATAAATACATAAGATAACAAACATTAATATGTAACTTTATTCTCATAAATTATTTTAATAACAACATTATAGTGTATGGGAAATATGTATAGGCATTTTTTTTTTTTAAATAAAAAACAGTTTTATACTGTCTGTATTTTGTATTTTTAAAAATAATACAAATTATAAATTATATAAACATAAATGAATTGATTGTATTAATTTAAAATATGAATAACAAATAATTTTGTATTAAAAATTAATAGTAACATACAATCAATAATATTGTATCAAATACATTTTATTTTGATGATAAGTAATATACACATTATGGCTTAAAGTATTCAATAAATAATTTATTTTTAATCTATAAATAAATTTATACAAAAATAATAAACAAAATAACATCTATAAGTTTTTAGATAAAATATACAATTTACTATAACTTTAATAGTTAACAAAATAAATATATGAATTTTTAATTACTTGACATTTATGTCTATTATTAAAACACAATTCTTTAACAGTACTATAAAAATTTGAATATTAAATAAGGTTAAAAATTACGTTTTAAAATTTGTTCAACAATCATCACCTTCAATTTGATTTGCTAGTCTGTAATCGCCATGATCTAATCCTGGCTTATATCTTGTAAAAACTCCTCCTTTACAAAATATAAGTAATATAAATATATTGATGATCAGCAGTACTGTTGCTATTATATGCCATGTCTTATCGTCCAGTAAATGCTTAATATTCTTTGAATAACAGTAAGTTTGTCCTAAGGCATGGGTCAGATCTGCATCTCCCCAACAAGTTGTACACTGATAATCATTTGGTCCATTACATTTATAACATGTATAGTGACAATCAGAACATACACCATTGTTATTTGCATATGTTTTGACCGGACAATTGACAGTACATTCACCATTGTATATGTTATATCCAAATGCACATTCTGCAATTAATTAAAATCAGTTATTTTATAATACATAAATACCATGATATTTTAATAAAGCTATGATTATGACAAGCTCAATATTTTTAGTGCTAAAAATTAAAAGCAAAGCTGTGTGGTACACTCACCGCAAGCATTTGATTGATGTTAGAATAATACAGCCCATTTTGCATTCCAATACGCGAAGTTTCATTAGTTGCAAAATAGCAAATTTGTATTTAGATTCTGAGAGTTGAAATTGATTAAGGTTTTACATTTTATTTTAAACAAGATAATAGATAAAAATATAATAATTTACTATTAATAGTTATTTTTCAAAATTAAACACATATCTTTTAAAATAAAACCCAATTTATTGTAAAATTTGATACTAAAGTTTTGATTTGAAAAATAATAATTTCACACATATAAACATAAAATAAAAAAAAAAACAACAATTTTTTAATCAAGTTATAATTAAAATATAATGATATTGAGTTAATATCAGAAAACAGACAAACAGGTAGTTTCAGAGTCGTGTTTAACGGGGGCAAGGGGAGCAATAGCCCCGGGCGGAAAATTTTTGAATTATAATTTACTTAAGGGTGGCATATTTTAATTTGCCCTGGGGCGGCAACATAACTTAACACTGGGTAGTTTAGGTCTTTAATGTTGCTTTATTAAATTGTTTTACATGTAAGCCAATTTCTCCATATCAATAAAACATTTTATCTTTTTTAAAAGTTGTTAAACTAGAGGTTAAGCTATTCTAAAAGTAACTAGTAATTAGTCATTGAAAAGATAAGCTATAATTTTTATTTTTTAAATTGGAACAATCCAACATAACTAAACAATATCAAGGCTTGATTCCTCAAAAATAATATATTTTTATACATCATAGTATTAGCATTATTAAAACTAATATATATTATTGTTGTTGAATATTAAGGGTTAATAAATTTAATTCATCTTTATAATTTTAAGATAAAAAAATAACAATAAAATACTATTTCAAGAGATGTACAATTATTAGGTATATAATCAAATTTGTGTACTTGTTAGCCATTTTCATAAATTTTAATGAACAGTAACAATAACTTAAAAACTTTTAGAAATATAAATATTAATTCAGTATTCAATTAAATAAACCTATATATCAATTAATATCTAAATAATTTTAAGACTATAAATGGAATTTTGACACTAATAACCATAGGACTTATGTAAATCATTCATTCCACTTAAAAATATCAGACAGCTTCATCTCAAATACTCGGTTTCTTCACAATGTTCTTGATTAAAGATGATAAATAAAATAATTACAAACTGAAATGTAGAAGATCAGTAAGCTTGCTTTGAATTAGCAAACATTAATAAGTAATTATTGATTATAAAAAAATTAAATCTCAACAAATTAGAAAATATACACAGTATACTTAAACCATGGCTCAAATTTAAAAAAGTTATTTGTACTATTTTTAATATCTCACTCATGAATTAATGATATTAATTATTTTTAGTATTTATTTGTATACTTGCATAATTAATATTATCTAAGGTAAAAACGTGTTATATTTTATATTATGAATTATATGAATGATTTTCATATAAATCGTTGATAAATAAAAAAAATAAATTTATTTATTTTTAAAATTTACAAATGTTATTGTTTTTTTTTCCAAGTTAAATACTTGAAAAACTATTGTTTTAAATAGTACAGTACATGTTAAATAAAATATTTTTTTTTTATCTGTATAACTGTTCAGGTATTTAATGGAAAAACATATAGATTAGCTGGTTAAATTTATTTGGAAAATACAACACAAATCAAAATACTAATTTTTTCAAAAACACAAATATTTTGAAAGTACCGTAATAATTTTATTTACAAGATAAACAGATTTTTGAGCGTAACATACTTTGGTATTGACGAGAGTAAAATATTGATAATAAAATATTTACATATTATGTCTAATAATTAATGTTTTATAATACTGATTTGGCAAAGTTATATCTATTCAATTGATTTAGACAAATTAAGTAGCTATCCAAAATTATATTAACTTAGAAATGCATTCAATTACAATTAAAACATGACTTATTAACACACCAAAACCAATTTCTATCACTTAATTTTAAAACTTAAATCATTATTATATGTATAACAGCTAATTATAAGTTATAACTTATGTCATTATATTTGAAATCTATAATCTATACTGCCAATTATGAGCTAGGAAGAATATAAATTATACAAAACAAACTTGAACATAGAAAAATAAAAACTATATATAGAAAGGAGATTTTTTTTGTTATTATCTATTATAGCATAGTAATAACAATATTAAATATTAATTGTAGTACCATTGAAAATTTACTATAAATCACTAGAACTGTTATTAGAAAACAATAAAATAATACTAAGTCACTGATGAAATATACAATTTTATAATGCCTATTTAGTCAAGAGTTAAACTATAACTTAAAATAATTATACTTATTATTCTAAAATAAATTAACCCAATAAATAACTATAATTATATAAAAAATATGTTTATGATTTTTTTTCTTTAAAAAGGTCTGTTAAAACTAATTAAGTATTTATTAATGGCAATATTTAAATGGTACATTGAAAAAATATTCTACAGAAACGTAAGAATGAAGTAGATTAATAGTTATATATTATGCTGATTCATTATTGTGATCTAGTACTATATAATACTAAGATTGAAAATATAATATTATTTAAACACAATGAAATTTTGGTTTTGTAATTTTTTCAGTACCAATTGACCAATTGGTCATACTTTAATTTATAAGCAATATAAACCAAATCATAAGTTTAAAATTATAACTATTTAAATGTATTAATGTTTATATACATTAAAATTCCATGATGCTTTTACAGAAAGTAAGCATAGGTATTTAAAAGATAAAAAAAAAACTTTTAAATAATTCAAACACATTTTTAATGGTATTACTATACAGACTTAAAAATATATCACACCAATTCTTAAATGTATTTATAAATTAAACAACATATATTTACTTTTTAATTAATTTGTGTAGAACAATTTACGCATAGTCGTAATATCACATATCATAAAAATGTATAATATATTATTTAATATTTTATTATATTATGACAATTGTACAAATATTATTTTGCTTGTAGATATAGGTTAGAAAAAAAACTATTATTAATCTACAACTAATAAAACCATAATTATGAATATTTTAAGTTCAAATAGATTTATCAAGATTAATGGGAATAAATATTAAAATAATTCTAATATTGAAACACAACTTTTTTGATCGATATATATATGAATATATTCATAAAACAATATTATATTGCAATTTTGTTCAATTCAAATATATATTTTTTTTTAAATAAGAAACATAATTCATATATCATGATATTAGATTTATGATAAATAATTATTTTTTTGTATAAAATATAGTTAAACATATTGTTTGAAAAATACACTATGGTTAATCTAATATTTTTGAAATAATTTCATGTTTTAAAAAAAGTGTAAATAATTTTTCATTCCACACTTAGAAAAAAATGAAAATCTATCATTCTTTAGAGATTTATATAGTTAGAATTATTGTACCTTTTTCATAAATGTTAAATATTTTATATTTTATATTTGCATGTATTGTTATAAATATATTGTAACTTGAATGATATAATTGGGCTTATCCCACATCAAAATATAAATCAATAAATACATATAATGATCTATGAATATTATATATGTACAAGTCGTTTATTCTAGTCGATGGTTATAAATATTTAATAATAAGAGCACCATTATTATTTTGTTAATTAACATTCAAGTACAGATAAAATGGATCTGCAATTTAATATAGCCCATATTAATTAAGAAGCAATAAGTTAAATGTTAATTAGAAAATAATATTTTAAGATTTTAAAATTAACTAAAGAGAAAAATAGCCAGGAAGATATAGTTTGAAAAAGGTCAGACGATATAAAATTAAAAGTTCTTAATGTTTTTCCAGTTTTGTTTTATAAAATTGTTCACAAAGATAATACTAGTATTCAGCATTTTTGTATTTGTATCACAGATAGTTAAATAATAATTAAAAGACAAGATAGGAACATAAAAAACCAAATATATCTGAAATCTAACTGATTTAAATCTCAAAATATTAGGATAAAATTTTCAAGCACACAAATTATAATTTTTAGTTTGAAATACAAATATTTTGTGTTGGCAGTAAATAATTTATTATTAGCAGAAAATTAAAGAAAACTTTTTTAGTAAATAGTGGCAATTGTAATTTATAAAGTATGTAAGAACAAAGCTCCCTTAAATGTATTATAAATAAATACATGTTATATATTATTATTTATTTTGTTCTTATTTTTTTAAATTGTATACATGATGAAAATGCAATCAAATATTTAATGTCCAATATTAATAGCTATATTATCTACTAAGAAATATTATTACAATTTAGTCAAGAAAATACAGTGTATTATATCTTGTATAGCTTGAAAACTACAGAATAGCATAAACTGCATGAAGTACTAAAGTATATTAATATGTTTAATATTTTTAAGATATAAAAATAACTTTATGCAAATTCAAAATGAGTCTCTAAATCATGTTATTTTTTCAAATTATCATTGAACTAAATATTATAATATTATGGATGTTTGAATGTATGATAATAATTAATAATTATTGATGTAAAATAGTTGGTACATTTGAATGGTCACTAAATTTACAAAATCCTTAATTTAAAATATTTAGATAAATATGCAATAAAAAATGATTTAATATTACCTAAATATGTACGCTATGTATTGATTTTTTTGTAACCAATTAATATATTTTATTCACATTTTTATTATAAGTATATAGTACATATTATCATATTTAAATTGAACAGGAAAAACAAATTAACTTTCTACGCCTTGTTAAAACAATTATAAAAAAAATTGATTTTTGGTAAAACACATCATGTAAACATAAACTTTGGCAGTATGTACTTTTAAACTCCTCAATTCGTAGTTTTATATTTAATTAAGTAATTTTTAAATGAATTACATTTATATTGAATTACTCATACTTTTTGAACTAAAAATAAAATTTGCTTACACGGGAAATCATACAAAATATATGGTAAATATAATAAAGCATAGGTGTGTGCCATGTTTTAGGTTAAGTGCAGAAAACATTTTAATTCACAAACAGCAAAATATTTTATAAAAGGTTCAAAGGTTAATATATTTATTTAGATAAAATATAGTTATTGTAATACTCAAACTAAAACTAGTAATAAATAATTAAAATTTGGCTGTGGTTATACAATTGATTATAAAGTAGAGTTAGATATATTTTTGAACCAAGTGAGAACTTTTAAACTACTGTAAAAATTTATCAAGTAATAAATTATTTTTAACTATCAAACATGTATGATTATAAATTAAATATTTGTAAATACTACAAATTGGAAACATATTGGTTATTAATAATTTAGAATTTTCCTTAGTTAAATTTTTCACCCCAATATGCAAATTTTACAAGGCTTATTAGAGGATAGCAGTTCAACTCAAACTACTCATTTAAAAAGTAAAGCAGGTTTAGTCAGGTGCAATAAAAGCATACCCTACTACATCCATGCGCACACCTATGTTTTAAAGAAATTGAAAAAATTTATATCCATTAACCTTTATTAATTACAATGTATTATTAATAACTAATATATTTGTAAAGAAAATAGGTACTTGTTTATTGTACTCAGGACTGTACTAAGTTTTGGCAGGCGCTAAGCAAACTAAATTTTCAGGGCTCTTTTATTTATCCTTGGATTAGGCATGATTTTTAAAAGAAAAATTTGTCTTGTATACAAAAACTAATAATTAATTTATAAATGACAATACATGGATACAATATTAATAAATAAATAAGTTCTGAAAAGTAGTTGAGATTTATTACCTAAATTACAGCCGAGGCTCCTAAGGATTTTTAATTTTTTTGTAAGCACAAACCCCAAACAAATGACCTAAGTAAACCGGTGGTCTGAATACAGCCTTGGTTGTACTTAATGGTTCTATAATATTAGTCAGATTCTTTAGTATATCATCTATTGATCTCTGTGATTGTGAATAAAACTAGTTAGCTATCATGAAATTATCTATATCCATGTAAATCTATCGTCCTTTCATTTAAGTAATTGTCCAATTACTAAAGAACCCAAGCAGTTCATTAAATTGATTATATAACTGTTAATATTTATTTAAATCGTGTTTCACATAATGTCTAACTCATTATCATACGAGTTATAACAAACAAGTACCAGGAAAAAATATTAAAACTGCAAATGCTTCAAAACGTAAAATTCAAGACCCATAGATATATAATATTATTTATTATATCTATATTACAATAATATTAAAACAACTTTAAATTTATCATTGCAATACACTTGAGAGTAAACATTAAGATCAATAAAAAAAAAAAATAAAAATAAAAAAAATGAATATAATTTTTATAATTATCTATGGGCCTTACAAAAATTTAAAGCCTGAAGCAATTTATATGGCACTTTTATGGGAAGACTTAATTAAACCTTAACTTATTTACCCTGTTAAAAATAAGGGATTATTGCACATAACATTAATAACAAACCTAAACATTTAGCAGTGGTCACGCGACATTCTCCAGATTTGAAATTTATTTCAGGTTCATCTTCTGATGTCAGATTTTGGTTTATATTCATAGTAGGAAGTATATGTGTTTGTTCTGGAGGTAATATTGTTCCATAAAAAACCATTTCCCAGTCAGTCATGGTAGCTATAACCAAAAATATATACATTAATTTATTAAGTACAGTCTATAAATTTATTAATTAAATAACAATCAAACAACTATAATTATCAAAATATCAAACAAGAACTATATATTGGCAACATAAGTGGTGAACTAAAAATTGTGAAATTGTAATTTTATTTTCTACAGCTATTTAAATGTGAAATAATTTGAAAACATATTTAGAAATAATAAGAAAAATAGACATTTTAGCATAAGTATTAGGTAATGACTAATGAATAATGATATATTCAATTAAACAGTTATTATTTTGTTATAAATACAAATATGTATAAAAATTAAAATTAAATTAAGTATGTGAATAAAGAGTAAAAAAGGAACTATAAAAAAAATATTAGATTAGATTATGATGTATTATTGTAAATAAATTGTTGATTTACAATAGTAGGGAAATACAAGTAGGTAATCAAATTTTAAATATGATCACAGTGCTGACTAAAAATAACTAATCACAATTGTATATATATATATATGAACTATAGTAGGCTAACGTGTGCCTAGATTTTTCAACTTTAAATAAAAATCTAAATACGTTGTAGATTAATAATTAATTTAATTAAATAAAAAGCATTAATTTGAAATGTTTAAGAAATATAAGAAATAACTTTTTATAATTTTAAAATAATTATAAATATGTTAGCAAATATATTTTTCAATTAAGTAATAATGTGCAATAAAACATACTTTTTACAATAAACTAATATAATTCAACACAACTAAATTAATTAATTAATAATATTTTATGATTACAAAAATAAAATAAATACCCTATGATGTAATAAAATATAAAGACATTTATTTGACTAAAATAAGCAAAATAATAAATGATACCTATTTTTTTTATTACTAAACTATAATTATAGCATGGCATGCAAAGAAAATTGTGATTTCCATGCTGACATTCTTGCCTGAAGTTGTAGGTGATATGTTTCTTTCAGGCGACAAATTTTTTTTTGTCTGCCTGCCATCCACATTTTGTAAACTGTAGAGTCTATGGCTGCTAGGATATGTTTGGATGTTGTCTGTTAGTGTAGGAGACAATTTGGATGAATTTTTAATAGGAAATAGAACAATATGAACATTTGGTTTATAACTAGAAACATTTTGTTTTGTCAGGGTACTAACTGGAGTGGTAGACTGTTTTTGTGATTTACTTTTTTTTGATTTTTTTTTTGTATTTTTGGAATTCCTTCGAGGAATTGGTTTGGGTGGCTGTTCCACAGGATAGATATTAGGAGATAATGTCCTTGGGGAATATTTAGTACCATACAATATCAAACACCACTCGTGTAAAGAAGATCGACCTAAAGCACATTAATTTGTAAGTGGCAATAGATTGTTAGTAAATTATAGAACTTTGATAAATGATACATTTAAAAACATTATTTAGTAATATGTACATAATTTAAATGTATTATAATTATTATTATTTAGTCAACCTCATTGACGGTATTATAAATTTTATTTTTACAAAAAATAAGTTAGTTAAAAATATATAAATTAAATTTTTACCTAATAATTTTCCTTCATTATGAATAGTCAATTGCCAAATACCAAAAGGGCGTTCTCCCCACATATGTACAGTCATAAATGGCCACACATGAAATCCGGCATGAGAATTATCATGAGTTCTTGGAGCAAGTAGTGTTGATTTAGTACCACTTGGAGAAGTCAAATCAATTTTTATATCACCACGTCTACTAGCTGTTAATGATATTTTAGCTTGAACATGTTCTAAAAAATTCACGCTATTGCATTCTTTTACTAAAAGTTGTATTGTAACTGTGCTACGTGCAGGTACTGGTCTGTAATATAATTTAAACATTAAACAATTACAAATAAATAATTTATTAAACCAAGATAAAAATGTATTAAATATTTGTTTAATCAAATATACTTTTCAAAAACTTGAGCAGTAACATTGCAAATATGTTGAGCTGGAACAGTTTTCCATTTACGAGCTAATCTTACCATTGTAGTGGCATCCATCAAACCATAGCCAAAAGAATGACTCACTAAAAAAATATTTAATCATTAATATATGAATGCAAGACTAACATATTAAATCAATTTATAGCCTTTATTTATTTTTTCCTATAAATATATGTTATAGTTATTTTTTAAGTATTGTTAAAAAGTTTAATATCCAAATAACAAATAATAATTTAATTCTGTTATGCATAGATACCTTTTCGTCCAACACCATTAATAATCCAATCAGAAGCTAATAAATGAGTTGGTCTGGCTGTTAACACTACAATATGTTGCATATCTCTCCAAGTTAGTTTATTATTAGCTTCTAATGTTAAAGCTACTATCCCTGCAGCTAATGGCGCGGATGCAGATGTACCAGTATGATTACTAGTACATTCATGATGAAGATCTGTTGTAATGATCTATAATTTTAGAAAATAAAATTCATTCAATAATTAATTAGTTTTAAATATTTTTAAGTTACTTTATAATGTATTTTTTTATTACCTGGCTTTCATAATTACTTCCACTACTATACGTTGTTGCTAAAGTTGAACTACAAGCTTCTGAATACCAAGGGACATGACCATTTTGTGTAGCACTACTTATACTTAATGTCCAGATAGCATTTGTATATCCATCACAATTACAATTATCATGTTCACGGCCACCATTACCAGATGCCCATATAAATATTGATCCTTTACCACCCCGGCCTTTTGATATACCCTCAAGAAATGCTCGAGTAGCTAATTCACCAGGCCCATCAACAGTTTTACCATCATCGTCTGGACCCCATGATGCACTATAGATGTGAATATGCTGAGGATTTAAACTTAAAGATCGAGCTTCAACTGCATCAGTCACATCTCCATCTAACATTCGAACACCACCTATACTCGCACCAAATGCAACACCAACTGAACACAGAGAATTGTTAGCAGTTGCTGCCACTTCTCCAGCACATCTAGTACCATGACGGTTTGTGTCCATTTGATCATATCTAGGCATTGGATCTTCATCTCTGTTGTTCATATCATAACTAGCTGAGGGATCCTATTAAATACATTTGACAAAGGCATATTTATTTATAATTAATATTATTAGATTAACCAGGAACTGTTTTTTTTAAATTAGACTTACATAATTTTTTATTAGATCTGGGTGGTCTTTTTCTAAGCCATCATCTAATATTGTAACAACAGATCCTTTTCCTGTAATCCCTTCTTCCCAAGCACCTTGAACATTCATATCCATATCTCTACCACGGTTCTAAATAATATTAAAATTTAGAAGGTTATTCATATTATAATGGTATAAATGTATTAAAATTAATAAAATTCATAATATAACTAATAAGTAATAATTAACATTGAAAAAAGTAGATACAGGAAATTAAAAACATTCAAGGACATTTTACACGAGTCACAAGGTCGTCACAATTTTAAATTATACAGGGTAAAAAAATAACATTATGTACAATGTTTGCATATTATAATATAATATTATTACTCAATATTTGATTCATAAAGAGTATTAAAATCGTTAACTATGATTTATATTATGATATTTTATGAAGAATAATATTCTATTTCAAATTACTTACTAAATACCACATTTTTGGCCATTTTGGATCATTTAATCCTCCCTTAGTTGCAAATCTTTTTGAACTTCTGCTATCTCGAACATAAGTTAAGTAGTCTCGTTTTGATCGACTTAAAATTCTTTGTTGTTTTGCCCACTTCACCTGAAAAAATAAATAAAAAAGTGTTTACTTTTTAGACTACGTGACAAATAAAGTGATTTGGCACTTTTCTTTAAACATTTGTTTAGAGAAAGCAAAAGAGATAAATATGTTGTTTATATCTAAAGAAACAATTATAATACAATAAATAAGAACAAACATGTATAAAAGTAGACACATATTTTTCATTTATGGGCTAGACTACAAATAGTAATGGTCAACATGAATTCTATACATCTTTTGTTTTTAAATAGTGTTGTAGCAGTACTGTCATTTAACCAGGTATAGTAAATTAGTAACATTGTTATAAATATAATAACAATATAATATATATTAGTAATATTACTAATGAAAATATATTCATTTGAATACTTTTTGTTTAAAAATATAATTTATAGAATAATTTATAAGTAGGTACGTAAACATAATATTATATAAGAGATCTAATAAAAATATTGTCATAAATATTTTTAATTTATCATAAATTATTTGTTTTATATTAAATACGTTTTAATATATTGTACAAGTATACTCAAATTAAATATTAATAAGGATATTTTTTAGAATTTAGAGGATGTCTACCCACATATGTTGTCTCCATTTTACTAACGTATAATACGGTAACAACAATAATTAAGTTCAGTAGTTCCAGTTTTGTATTGTTAGCCTAAATATTAGTGAATTGACTTACAATCAAACTTGAAGGTAAGATAATTATCTGTGTTCTCTCATTGTCTTTTTAGAATATTTTTAACTTTTAAGTGAATTATGAGTATGTAAAATATTAAAATTTAATAATACACTAGAACATCGATTATCCGTGCTCACTCTTCCAAAAATTTAAAAATAAGTATGAACTGTAGATATATATGTAGTTATAATTGAACATTTTATATTACATAATACACAATATCGACAAACGTATTAATGATATTTTTCTTGAAATCTCGATTAACCGTAGTTTTCATTTATCTGTGTGACCCCCTCCCCACCATTAGCGCGGATAATCGAGGTTCCACTGTACTCATAAATTCTGAACCTAAATACTGAATATGTTAAGTGCTAAAAAGATGGGGACAACAAAATGCAATGGAGATGTGGGTTGATGTCTTCTTAATTTATAAAATAATTTATTGATCTATAATTATTATACTATTTTTAGTACATATTTTAATTTATCCTATTAATTCAGTTATATTAATTTGACCTTAAGCATTAGCTTGGTACATGATAAGTTAATTTTTTTTCATATTTAATCACCAATTAGAATGAAAGAAATCTAAAATCTGAAAACAGAAACAAACAGTTAACTTTAAAAGTTGAATCAGTTATCTATGACTTAATAATGTACTAAACTAAACAATTAAAAAAAAATGAATTTTAATATATTAAGAAATAAATTAACCTGTACTTATATTTTTTTAGTTAGCTTTTGATACTCATCAGTGGAAATCAATAAATGTCGGTGAAGAACAATCATATAATCAAGTATTAGAACAATATTTAAATTATTATAATTATTTATATCAGCAAAATTGTATTTTAAATAATCAAAATAATAATGTTTACACCAATCCAATTTCAACAAATATCACAAATGATAGTTCAGTTCCAACAAACATCACAAATACTATTCCAATAAGTGTACTTGAAATGGAAAATAAATCAACAAATGACAAACAGCCAACTATAAGACCAATATTTCCACGAAAAAACAAAATATTGCTGCCTCTTAAACTTAAAACAGAGCCAATAAAACCATTAAAATCAAAAATAAGACTTATTTTATGTAAATCTCAAAATAAAAATAGCATCTAAATAAATTTATTTACTTACATTTTGTTCAGATGTTAATTTTTTATGATGTTCAAGCCCTGGGTTAACTGATCGCTTCGATACATGATTGTGTTCTAGATGATAATAGTCTGGAAATATCTGAAATAATTTATGTTAATGTACATCCATTATTTTTATTATACAATTTGCACAAATGATGTATGATAAAATTATTTGAAAAAGGCATAAGAGAAAGAGGAGACTCATTAGTCTATCCACATAATGGATATATAATATTACTTATGGACCTATATATATTATTTTTATTTGAAAGTGAAGCTATTTATTTTTAAATATTTCTATACCATATTTATATAATAAGCCTATTTAATATATTAGAAATGTGTTTCCCAAAACATTTGAGTACGGAAGAGCATTTTTGTGGTATTAAAAGTAATTATGTGTATTTAGATTTACTTTAATAGTTAAAATGTTAAGATTACTATTAATATTGTTTTATTTGAAACATAAAATAGAACTTTTATTTTAATTATTAATTATTACTTGTTTTTATCCCATAATTGAATTCTAAAAAACCAAATAGATTCAAAAATAGTTTGTAGATATTGATTTGGTTTTTTGTTTTATCAAAAATAATAATGTTTAGTATTAAATAGATATTTTAATTTAATAGACATCAGAAACATTTGTATTGTTATATTTAGTAAAATATCAAAAACATATTTTATAGCATTCAGAATGAAAGTATTAAAGTTAAATGCAATTGGTTAAGTAAAAATAATTTAAAATATTCCATACATAAATATAATTATTATACAGGCTGATTCACCAAGCATAAGTACTTATCCTTTTTTTTTCCAATAATACAATCATTCAAGATCTGATTTTCCCCGTTTTTTTCATTAATAACAAATTTATTCAAATTCAAATTCTGTTTTTTTTTTTTTTAAATTATTTAATATACTTAAAGAACATATTTTCAAATAATATTGAGTATTCATTTAAAAAACAAAAGTTCTTATCGCCACACAACATTATAAAGTAGTATAATAAAGATTAAGAATTTAAAAATATAATTTTTATAAAAACATTAAGTTTAGATTTAGGTATTAAAAATTAAAAAAAAAAAAAAAAGAGAATTTGAATAAATTTGTTATCAAAGGAAAAGGTGGGGATAAACATGCTTGGTAAATCATACTGTATAGCAGTGTTTCTCAAAGTGTGGGTCACGACCCACTGGAGGGTTGTAAGTCAATTTTTGGTGGGTTGCGAACAATTTTTTGAATTATAAATCTATAAAATACTAAATACATAATACAAATTTTGTTTTTTATAACTTATTTTTGAAAAGTGAAACCATGTGGGTCACAAAAGATTTTTCGGAGGAAATTTGGGTCACGGTACTAAACAGATCGAGAACCACTGCTCTATAGTATAGAATAGTACCTATGTTTATTGTTTAGAGATAAATTAGTTTTTTTTTTATGAGTACATTTTAACTACTTAATATCTAATACATCAAAAATTTTACTTGATAAGATGTAGATTAAATAAGTATTAAGCAACTACATGTAAACAGTTAAGTTAGTAAAATTCTAAAAATGAATTAAAGGCCAATGATTATACATAGGTCATAATATTATTGTCATAGGCTAAAGGTGATCTGTAGATTTGAATAGTTTATTCTATGATTTAATAAATTACTAATACTATCAATAACTGCTACAAATTAAATACTATTATAATACAATATTTATTTTATTTTATATTTTTTACTTGTTAGACTAAATAAGAAATATTTATGCTTAGTAGAGCAAAGTATGTTTTAAGTGGGGTTTTAAGCAATAGAATCTGTCAATAGTTACTTTAAACAAATTCTAGTACCATCTATAATGTATTCAATAGAACTACATTATTATTTTATAAAAGAAATTTCATCATAATAATTGTAATATAAAATAAGAGTTTTATTTTTAATATGGTTTGATTACATTATTATGTATATACCAATTACTACAAATGTATATATATAAAATGGAAACAAAATACACAATATTAAAATTGTATTTAAAAATATTTGCATTCGTTATATGATGGTAAAAATTAACAATCAAACACCACAATTTAATTTATCTTTTTTTATAGCCTAGTTATTTATGCTAACTAAGAATTATTGTAGGTAAATCTAATAAAATTCATACTAAGGATTTTTTTTTTTTTTGATTATAAATGTCATGCATTACAACAGGTTTATTTACTTAACTAATTTCAAATTCTAATAATATTTATGTATTTGATATTACAACAGACCTGTTTCTAAATTTAGTTTATATAATTAGTTTTAATTTATAAATATTGAATAAATATTTTTAATTATACCTAGTTCATAAAAATATTCACCAACCATAATTAATTAAGATTATTTATTATATTAAAATTAATAATACAAAAAGTGTCTATAAAATGTGAATAGTTTAAATGCATTTGATTTTATTATATGTAATAAAATTAATTGTATTTTGTACAATTAGTTTTATTATGAAAAAGCATCTGATTAGTACATTTAATATACATTATGATAGTCCTATTGTCTATTAGTATTCATATATAAATTAATATTAAAAAACCTATATGCTGCAATCAGTTAAGATTTTTAATAATACTCAATAAAAATATATGGTACTTTCCTGTTATACGAGACTACCATGATTTTTGACAACATCACAATCCTGTTATTTAAGACTACCAAAATGGTACTTTCTTGTTATACTAGACTACGGCTAATTTCGTGACTACCGCCCAAGACTACCTCCTTTATCGGGACTAACACAATTAGCTATATGATATCCACTATTATTTTTGTATTCATTATAATTATTATTTTATTATTTTTAGTGACTGTACGCAACATATGTAGTGTGTGTTGTGTAATATATTACAAATGATTACTGGGTATTTAAATCCTTTTTTTTTATACATATAATTCGAATATAGCCATCCAAACAATATCTGTTGATTAAAAAAATATCAAAGAATCAAATATGCAGGTGCATTATACAAATATAAGTATTAAATAAAACTAAGGTAATCTGTGATAATAGGAAAATGTGCAAATTTTGGTAGCCTTAGATAACAGGATTTTGGTGTTTCACAAAACAACTGTGGTAGTCTTGGGAGTTAGTCGCGAAAATAGCCGTAGTCTCATAAACAGGAAAATATCAAATATACGATGTGATGCATATTTGTAATTTATGTAATATGTATATTGTTATGTAATTTAGTTATTAACTTAAATGATCTATGTTATTGTAATTATTATAATTGATTTTAAGATATTATGTTACATATTTACAAGATATGATACAATTTTTATTTAATTTATAACATTTATTGGCATTTTGCAAAAGAAATTAGAACCTTTTTAATGCTCAAATATAAGCTGATCTATAAAATAGTTTGTCTTGCACATTTATCTTAATTTTCATCTGTTCGCACCTTTCAAAATCACATTTCCAATCGTTAGGACAGCAATTTGACCGTCAGTTTTTTATGTCATTAAATTAATTTTATTTTTAGTAAAACCTACAAGTTTTGAAACAATTAGGATCAATGTATTTTGTTACAACAAGCTTATTTTTTCTTAAAATTCTTTATTTATATTACCACATAATTGTTTATAGTATATAAATTAAAACAAAATATTCAGTTGTTATCTTATGGAAGAGAGTGTAACTCGAGAATATGTGATACCATCACCGCTGCATTAGATAAAAAATGAGCACACAATTTCAAAAAGACGGCTAATCTGACATCCTAGCTAGTGGATGAAGGTTAAGCATTACTGGGTTTTAGATTTTTAGTGTATTTTATAATGTTAATTATTAACTCTACAATAAAAATAAAGGTGAACTCGAGGATAAACTATATTATGTAAGATATAATATATTATGGTATTAAACATATTTGAAAAGTATTATTATTTTTAATTGACCTTACTACAAAGCTAATAAGTATTCTTAATTTTTTAGGAAGTACTTAACCAATATTTAACTGATAAAAAAAAATAAAAAATATGAAAAATTAACAACCCCTTTTTTTGGACATATATACTTAACCAAAATAATCAAAATGAAGTTAAAGTAACAAAATACTGAATTACATGAAAATTAAAAACTTAGTTAAATTTGTCTTGTTCTCATATTATTATTATTAAGCATTGGTAGTCATTAGACAGCCCACCAGTTACAATATTGTTAACCAGATCAATAACTCAGGATCAATAGAAAATGTTATAGGTTGTTTTGATTTATAGAATAAAATTTTTGAATGAGAGAGTTGGATGTCTATTGATAAAATAAAACAAGATTATTTACCTCCCCTAGTAAAACAAATCCATGTTTTTCTGTTATTCTTTTGGCTATTTCTAATCCACCTTCGATGTGAGCCGCCCACTGAGAAGAATAGTCTTGAGCTGAAATCCATTGTAATGCGACTGTCCACAATAGAAATGAAACCGTGCAGGCAGCCATGGCGCTCGCCCAACACCGGCCAATTGTGGCAAGACTCAGTTCTCAACATCAGTCGTATAACAAACAAAACGAATGAGGATAATAGTCATCATATTGATTGGTTACGTATGATACGCTGCTTCACACTAAATCAACAAGAGACAACAATAAACACTCATTACAACGGTCTCGAAGACACTATACAGTATACAATACTATAATATATCTCCCATTTTGGAATGGTTCAGTCACATTTTCGAGCCGATCAACATATCGACTCGTGATGAAGTTGACGATCATAAGATAGAGTGAAATAATTTTAAGAAAACAGTTAATAAAAAAAAACAATAACGACTTACATCTGCGTCACAATCGACTTATGGACGACGTCGGGCCCGTTGGCGCTGACTGCATGGTGTAGATAGATACTAGCGGACGTCAGCGAGTGTGACGGACGTAAAACGTTTGACGGCGGCGGTGATATTGTCGGCAGAACAGTGAACGCGAGTTGAAGAATTGACACACGCCGCCAACTACTAACGGTACGACACTATTATAGTCTATTCGCTAGCTAGCAGCTAGGTTAATAAATTTTAACGATTCGGCGAGCTTGCTGCCTACTTGTTCGTTGCACCTTGCACTAAAACGCTATCAGTGCGCTACTGCTGACAACTTGCTGGGATTCGGTAATTGGTGTGTGCGTGTGCGCATATAAATAATACGTTCACCTTCACACGGAGGCGACGGTCCGCGGCTGATAAGTGATAAACTGATAACCGATTAGCTACCGTTTGTAGATAACGACGACAATGCGTATGTAGTGACCACGAAAACATATACCCAGTAGAGTAGTAGGTATTTACCTACCTACCTACCTATCTACATAATATGATAATATACTTTGGGTAGTTAAGTTATACAGAGTGATCAATAAAAGTATTTTCACACATTATTAGTGAAAACTATTAAATTAACACTTGAAAATATTTTTTAAATGCAATTAAAAATGGAGTCATTCTGTTTTCGGTTTTTGAAAATCAATCTGTTTCCTATACAACATGCATTGTCTATTTATTCATCAATTAAACTAAGGTTCAAGAGTTCAACTACCGTATTACTAGATAATAGTAAAATAAATTACTTTGCCTACTACATCGGTATAAATTTTAAAGACCTATAATATCATACAAAATATGCATATTGATAAATATAACTGATAACTTTGTTAAAAATCGTTTTTTGCACCTATGCATTGATTTACCATTAAATTACAATTTAACGCATAGTTAGGTAGAACATATATGTATTATGTATTCCAATTACAGTGACTTCTTTAATGATCAGGTACACTCCTGGTACCTAGTGGTTATTTACTTCCTCCTTTTTATTTTTATTTTTTTAATACCTTGTTAAATAAGTTTATTAATTATTTTGTTTAATGTTATTTTAGTTTTTAATGTATTTACCTGCGGGCTGCGTGTGCCCTTGTTCCCCTCCAATTGTTTTTCTCGTTTAAACATATCAACTTACTCAAAAACTCGAGCGTCTCAAGCTATACCTATATTAGATTGTTTTTATTCATTTTAAATTCTGAGTGGAGCGGTGCATGACTTGATTTAAAATGATGCGTGTTGTTTCTGTATATGTAGACGATAAGTAGTTGATAAAATGCTTCGATTTTCAACGTTGAGGGTGGTTAGAAAAAGAATTTAATTTGTAATTTAGAGAGACCAAAATTAAAAATGTCCAGTATTTTTTAAAATAATCAGGAATAAAAAATACAAATCAAGGAAAATGGGGGTTATTCTTCGATACGTGGTCTACCATAGTATGCAGTCTACCTACATTTTATAAATTAATATATAAATAATTGATTTTTTAGCAAAAAAAAAAAAAATGTAATTTGTTTTATTTCGCTACTTATTTGATATTTTTGATATTGAAAACTTTTCGTACTTTTCCTCGGTCATTTATTGATTTATTCAATACAGTTAAACTATCACATTTGTGTCATTATGTTGTACAAGTTATAATAACAGGCCATAATCTTGTAGGTATTTAATAACAGTGGATTCTTTACTTAAAAATGTGCCATAAAATAATTTTACGAGCATTTTAAAAAGTTGATTATAGATTATAATCTACTACCTATACTATTCAATTATATACACCACAAACGACACTAAACCATTTAAGCTATTTTTATGTCGACAGTAAATCATCACCTTGACATGGCTCGCTTATGATTGATGATGTAGATTGAGTACCTAGATTATCTACCTTTAATTATTAGTCTAAAATCTTATCGATGATAGTTATTGGAAAGTACAAACATAAAATGGTATAAAATACCAGTATGAGGGTTTTATTTATGGTAGTATACAAAACATTAGTAGACCGTAAATTATAATAATATTTATAGTTAAGTAGTACATAATAAAACGATGATAGACCGCAAATTGGGAGATAGTCAAAACGGGAAATTTTATAATAAACGAGTTTTTGACAAAATTGATTTTGTTTTTTTTATGTAGTTTGATAACAAATAGCCTTAATTAGGTACTCGAGATTTTCATATAATATTTGTGTTAGCGTTTTCTACACATAAAATAATTTTCAAAATATTTGAATTTTTTCTGAGCTATTTATAGATTTATTAAATTTACAATTTTTTTTCTATACATGTCAATAAAAAAATAATCGTTTGGTAAAAAAGCTTCAATATTTATCAGGAGGTTCCTCCTAATACACAGTGATACGCATATGTTATTCATCAATGTGTGAAATTTGTATAGGGGGTTTGTCAGCAATAATTGTATGTACCTATACCTATTATGAATCGGTAAATCCAAATGAATTTTTAAAATAATATACAATATACTAAATATTGATAATACTTATACGATCGGATCAACCGAAGTGGCTAACCAGCCGAGGGTGAACGATAGAGGCTCTACTGTATTTTTATTTAGGTACTACACTAAATGAAATTTTCGAAAATATTTAGATTAATTAAGGCTATTTTTACAATCACAAATGATAAACTTATTTACGTGGCGCTAAACCTATACATTAGAGGTGACGGTGACCACCCCTTTTTTATGTTAGCTCCATACTCTCGTCTTGCCTCACCACGCTTCATGTTTAGGCTCCACTCCGAGTCGGTATTTTGGTCTTGAATCAAAGGATGCGAGACACCAACTACACCCAGGAAACCTTTCGAAAAGTTCTACTTACCAAAATTCCGGATTCACTCTCTTAACCTAAAACCAAAACCTTTGTAGAAGCCAATAGTAACTGTTATGCGTCCACAGAACATATTTCGGTTTATTTTTCATGATTAATTTCCAATCTAAATTTACTAACCAGTCAACGTTTATTTGTTCAGTGTTTAATGTTTTAATGCTCTCATTAGTCATTACCAAAGATTGCTTCTCCCTAATTATTTTCATACAACGTTTACTCATATAATCTCTTGTCTACTCTGCTACCTATCATATCCTTATCAATATTCATTAATATTTTTTGTATTCCAACTTCGCTTCACTATCAGCTTTATTTAATAATCATATCACTATATTACTTTTTATTTATTCTTAATTAATTATTTTGTTATAAATACATTTTAATCGTGGAAGTCATTACTTTTATTATTATTTATGTATATAATTGTTGAGTTGTAATAGTTTCCATACTAAAAATAAAAAATAAAAAAATACACAAGCATAACTATAACGATAATTGGACTGCGTTTCTAGTTTTCTACCCTCCTTGTTTATTCTATGTTGTCTCTACTACATAAATCCCAAATAAACTTTTCATTCGTGTAAGGGGGTTAATTGAGTTTTTTTGTGTGTAGAATATAACACCTCCTCAAATAGTGAATAAGTTGATAATTAATTTATGCATGGTTATTATGTCTATATAATATTATAATATCATCACTCTGTATACAACCATGGCTGTATGAAGGGGGTTTTTATATCTTTCCTATAGCGAATTAATATAGAGTACCTGTCCTTTAAGATTACTATAAAAGAACAATAAATAAATGCTAAATAATATAATTTAAGAATTATTGTAGATATATACATTATTAATATTGTTTTAATAGTTAAAATACAGTACTATAGTAAATCATTTTTAAAAACCCAAGTAATGTTTTATAATATAATAACAACATTTTACATTAATTATTGTTGTTTAATAACAATATATCTACGTATTATATAATAAATATTACAGTGCCATTTAATATCATACAATAAAATAGGTATGTTATTATATATATGTAGGTAAATAATAAATGTTTTTAAAAAAAACAATCATATATGATATATTATACTTTAATTTATATTTAACAAAAAATAATAGTTAAATACCTATAACTAAAAATACTGTTAAATACACATTATAAATAATACGATAATGTAATTGATAAAAAAATATTTTATTTGTGCAACGTACTATTTTTGGGTTCATTCACCCTTTACCCGCGATCTTCTACGCGTCTATTGAAATTTGTCATCATAAATATATTAACAGAATAGTATTCACGTGGACTCGTTTATAAAGTCTTTAAGGGTAGGTTAAGTTAGTTTTATGATCTAATTGGAATTTATTTTAGACTATACATAATTTGTATGAAGAGAGACAAGAGAGTGTATACAAGTTTTTAGTATGTATACAATATTATTTTAAATTTTTAGAATGTTAAATGTTTACTAAAACATCATAAAATATATTTAATTATATATTATACGGTTTATTAAATGGTTTGTATTTACTTTACTTTTATAACAAATAACTTAATTCTGTTAACTCAAAATCTAAAATATAGAACATAGAAGTCAAAACTTGAAAATAATTAAACCATTTGTATAGCATTCATATAAATATAACATGCGTCATACTTAAAGTTTCGTACTTGAAACCAACTGAATAGACTACAATAGGAGTAAAATCGTGAGATTCGGAAACCTCCAATGTGCACCTCTTGTGTACTAAATATAATGTAATAAAATACAATTTAACGTGTTTCATATAATTTCTACTACTAGATACAATATAAACATAAACCATTTTAACTTTCAAGTATTTTGTACATGAATATCTTTGACGTTATTTAATAGTATTAAAATTAAATCAGATAATCTTAATTGAATTGTGTACTCGTAAACTATTAGAAAATATTATAACAACAAAAAAAGTACATATTATGTGATAATAAGTTTATTACAATTGATATCATATTCTACGACATTAATATATAACAACGTAGGCATAGGTAGGTAGGTACATATAGTAGTTATAATTTGGAAATAATAACGATGATAATACAGTGATTTATATTGGATAATATTATATAAAAGTACTTATACATTATTATAATTATAATATATATATATATACGTAAGTCATTGTAAAAACACGGTTTTTTTCATAACCGGGTTATGATTCTGCTGAAGTAAATTTATTAAACTTAATTATATTTTATATGTAATCTGCAAAGGGTTTAGGTATCTATATCATTATAGCATGATCATTGATCATTTCTGTACACCTCAGCCACCAAAAATGTTGGTGTTAGTCGAATTATTGACATCACTGGTTATGATAATACCATTGTAATTAGTAGGTAATATCACAGAATACGTTAATTTATACTGTGGTAATATTAGATATAATATGTAATAAGATTGTGACATAAATCTAAGGTCCGGATGTCGATGACTTTAACGTTTTATATCGAAATTCGATACGCTTTCTGTTTCTATACGATGATTTAATAGCTTTATAGGTGATCGTTTTATGAACCACACATATCTGTTTATCAAGATTTATTTTACATTTTATGCATTTTTTTCACATTTTGGATGTAATTAATTATTTTATTATTTATTTATTAATTATATAATGTGTACCTATATAAAATGTGACCGTTAAACTTCAATAATGTAGTATTATTTTAACGGCCCATAATTAAACTCATTTTACTTTTTCCGTAGGTATAACTATTATCATAAGAGTATACATTTAATACATATGGATGGTGTGCAACATGTTGAATGTTCTACGTTTTTATTATCAAAATTTAAATGTTCTATTATTTTTTAATAATATCTTAAATTAGCTGTGATAGACTTATAGTTTCAAAAAAATCTTATACGACATATAATTATAAAATATGTAGGTAAAATATTTTTTTTTTTAATTTGAATAGGTTTGTCATCGACCCACATTCGGACTCTAAATCAAAAATATGCGTTAACGCATGTTTAATATGATGATATATATATATATATACAGTATGTCAGTATTTATTATAATATATGACCTATATAATATGTCGACGCATCTACTAAAATATTGATTCGACGGTCACTTTCGTTAACCATGACACGTAGGTACCTATAATATTATACATTTCAATAATATTACCATGAAGATATTACGCACACACGCGAACAACTCTGTTTCGAATTTCCGATGGACGTGTAGCCGTGTGCAAAGATAAGCTTGATCAAGCGACTGGGGATCGTGCAGGTCTGTTGGACGGCCGATTAGTGGCGGGTGCGTGTGTGGGTATACATAATAATAATAATAATAATAATAATAATAATAATAATAATAATAATATAATATAATATAATAATATGCGCTGTGACTCGTGTCACCGTTGGCCTCTCCCTCCCTCCCACCCACCAGTCCCACCCCATCATCACACCCACCGACTGTCGGTGGAACGTGTGACGCACGACCTCGGCGGCGGGGACGGACGCGGCCGTGGCCGGATGAGTCTTGACGTATTCGTCTGCATCGTTATCCACCCCTCGACATTCTAGACGGGCAGAGGGACGGGGTCCCACGTGAGGTTCTGCAGGTACGTCGTGTCGCTGATGTCGTTGTCGCGTTTGTCGAACAGCGCCGTTGCGCTTCCGTTGCGCGGCCGCCGACGGCGTCGCCGAGCGAACGACCGCGTGTAGATCTTTAGAACCTGACAGTTGCACGTGACGGCCAACGCAACCAGTATGCCCTGCAGCGAGTGGCCCACGTTGTACGCGATCCACGCCACTGGGTCGGACGCCGGCGACCCGTTCCTGGCCACGTACCCGAACACGTTCACTGCGAATAGTAGCGTGGCGATCTTGACGTACAGGTGCAGCTGCAACGTGCGCTTCCGATGCATCTTCAGCCGGGTTTTTTTGTCCACCTGCAGACCGACCGTGGCCCGGGCGGTCAGCCAGCTCCGGACCAGCGAGTCGACGATGGCCGCGAAACAGCAAAGCGCCGGCATGGCGAACGTCACATTGTAGATGGTCTTCTCGAAAAACCTGCAACACGGTGGCGTTATGTTATTATTATTAATATTGTTGTCGCATGGCGTTTGCAGACAAATTATTGAATAATATACTCAGTAAAGCCGAACAGCAGAAACAAAATAACAATTTTATATATTCCTTATAATACAGGAGTATACCTCGAAAAATATATCCGTATTGATCCATCTATAGGTCATTTTTTTAGCAGTAATATTACAACTTACAAGACATGTATTTCGATGCCATTAGAATAACCTAATATTTTGGATTAATTAAAAAAAAAAAAAAACCACATTTAAATTTATCAATGTATACAATGGTGATGCGGGGCTTTATAAAAACAAGTTGTATTTATATTATAATTTATTATCATTTGGGACGTATAAATGTCGTTTGAATAAAGGTGTAAATGGTATTAACGATACATAGAAATTTTTTACAAAGATGATGTCTACTTGTATAGCGTGACTGTGTGAAATAATATGTGGTAATTATAAATGGACACGACAAATGTATTATTATTTATGTTACTTACAGACAAAACGTTTAAAGTATAGCGGGATAATACATTAATACATTATAGTATAAACATATAATTAAATAAAGTGATAACTTATAATTACAATTAAGATTGAATTTAAATTGTTGTGTCAACTTCACTTTATATAGTTTATTTTTATAACAGAGGGAAAAAGGTCGACATAATCCGATGAATAAGACTACTGTAGTCACAGACATAGGCGGAATTAGACATTTTCATTAGATTGGACCACTCATGAGAGTCATTTTGTACCTATCATATCCAAAGGAAAAGGTGGAAGGTGATAGAGAACACCAATGTTTTTTTATTACAATATACAAATGTATAACACAAGTAATTTATTTTATTACATTTAAAATAATATGTTCTTAGCAAATGTATACATTAATACGTAGCCAATTAGTCTGGGTCATGGACCAGTTAGCTGTAGTTCCGCCCATGGTCACAGAAGTTGGCTAGTAGGAAATGACAAAGGAAACAGAAAAACACACTGAGTGCTAAGGCGCTTTAAAATATCTAATAACGGAAATAAAGTAGAACGGTCAATAGCGCCGCGGACAAGTCAAATTTAAGAATCGGAGCAGAGTCCGCAGAGTTACATGGATGTACCTGTTTGTGCTGACTTATCAACTCAGAAGCATATAAAGATATATATTAGTAATACAGCTATAGTATAGTTTCATGGTACTTACTCAATATTGTATGTACAAGTATTAATACGTCAAGTTAAAGTCACAGTTCTGTTAATAACCAGCTTATAGCATTTTTAAATTACTTAAATATTTAGTTCAATTATAATATTTTAGTATTTAGTAACAAAATGTTAGTTGTGTGTTTCAAGTTAGCATGATTTATAGTAAAAAATAAAAATATATTTTGGAAATCATATGAGTAGATACTGAAAAAATCTGGATAGATATAATACTCGTAATTACAATATTATGGGAGGACATTAAATTTGAAAGATATAAAATCATTAGTAAATGACATAAAATTGGTACTTATTCTTATGAATTTTATAGATAATATTATGACGTAGATAATTTGATAATAATTAGTAAAAACTCTAAAAATTAAAATTGTAGAATACCTAAAATAGAGTCATTAAATTATATTAATTTATTATTGTATTATTGTAAATAGTATAGGTAAACATGGTTTTTGTAGAAATTACATACTTTTTTCTAACATTAAGCAGTGTCAAAGGTTAAACAATATTGTTTCCGTCGACAAATCCATATTATTATTATCGACCAGTAGAACCTGAGTTAATATTGAGCCATATTTATTACTAACATTACGTATTTACGCCACCACACGTCGTTTGCTGTCAGATATTACTGTAGAAAATTATGTGAATATAGTATGTACGTTATACGTGTATATATAGGTTAGTTTAAGTTACAATTATAAATTAATAATTTATTAATTAATAAATAGGTAATACATAAAAGTTAACCATAAATTAATGTCCTTATCTTCGGAAATTTGTATGAAAACATTTAGGAACACAGAATGTTTATTATAATTATTTATTATTACTATAATATAGTAACGTAAAACTTAGTAAAATTAGGAATAATATTGTTAGTTTTTAATTGTAGAAAAATGTTTGAAGTATGATTTACTATTTAAAATATATTATCTAACATCAAGATTTCATAGAATTTCCTGTTCTGTTTTCTGTTTTACAATTTTGTCTGCGAGTCTTAGTAAAGTACCTATCTAATTTAGTCTGTCAACAAAGTAGATTCGAAAATTAATATACGGTTGTCTACATCATCATTCATTTCCGGATATATTTTATTAACCTCTGACTTTGTGGTGTTAGATGTATATTATTATCTTGCACAACCATTGGATAAAATTGATCAAACCACACACAGGTGCCTTTGTCTACATAATTTTTGCATGGGCGGATTCTACAGGTTTAATACTGATGTCTTTTACAATTCCCACCAAATCGATTATACCAGAAACCTGAGAAACCATTTAATTATATATATATATATAATTATACATCATCATCGATATCAAATTATATTTGTATTCAGATACATTTAAACATTTCATATTCTGAGCAAAGCGTGAAACCTACTGGTTTTATTTTTTATTTCATAAAAGTGCGTTTTTGGGTAATGAAAAATCTCCAACAATTTCGATGTACAGGAATTAATCGTTTGGAAGGACTTCAAAATATGTTTAAAAAAAAATGTAATTCATATCAAATAAAATGTACATCACATACGCACTATAGCACATATTATTATAGATTGATATACATATTATATATTATATATATTAAATATATAGATTATAGACTGTATTACTCAGAATCAATTATCGCTGGTTACTGTTATCCCAAGTTAAATCAATCGTAATATTATTATTACAGGACATAGGTATTCGTGCAAATATGTAATCAATGATAATGATACATTTTGTATTATAATATATTAGTGAAATAATTGTGAAAAGATCACGAATACGAAGAACAATTTTTTTTTTATTAAACGTACCTAAAGGTATATAATAAAATTTATTTTTCTTGTCTTGTCGGATTTTTTACTTTGCATGAAATAGTACTGTATAGTTTTTATGATAAAATAACAATACAATGTTTATCTGAAAACTTTAAGGTACACAATACTTTACTGTATCTGTCTATATTCATAATATATTTATTACGTATAGGTATTATAGGTGTATTGTAGTACAATCAAATATTAATCTTGTCTGTTGGGTGTTTATTTTTTTCCCAATGAAAAACTGTTTACGATTATCAGTATCGTTATTAATTTATTGTCGAAGAAAGCACGAAGAGTAGAGTAGGTATTATTTTCAATATTAATATTCTAAAATAGTTTGAAAATAATAGTGATCTCAGACTAGAAATTGATTAATAAAAAAAAAAATAATACACTTATATATATTAAATTTTACTATTTAGGATACAAAAAGGAAAATAAAAATGTTATTAAATAATATAATTCTGAACTTCTTAAAAGTACCTATAGGCTTTAAAATGAAACATTTACCCACCAACTCACCAGTAATAATTCAGTAGAGGAGTTTTACCCCTTTGCGTTATAGACTTATAGTGTAGTGGACCCTCAGATTCTCAGAACTCATTAAGGATATGGGTTATTTCACGATAAACGCTAGTACTTACATCCTCAAGGTTTTGTATCATGTCGTTACAATATCATCAATTATTATTAAGATAACTTAGATGTATTGCATAAATGTATTAAATTATGTTATCTACTAATAATGTTCGGAAACAATAACTTTCAAAAAGTAACAACGAGTCTGTCGGCCAAATTATAGGACTTTTGGTCTATCGTGACAAGAGGAACGAGGATATCATATTATTATATGATATATATAAGGGTAGTCTGTAATATATCATTTTCAGTTGCATTATAGACGTCGATTCCATCGTACTTTCACTACACATGATTATTGTACTTTTCTATTTAAACTTGTGTTTTCTTTTAATAAATAACTGTTTTGTTTTAATTCATGGAAATTGTCTTAAGTTAATCAATCAATAACATAATATTATTTGGATCACAGACTGTCTACACGCTACAATAGCAATATTATAATAAGTAGACATATAAATATATAATATTATACTGACCAACAGTTGTATGGGTTGAGATTGTCAACAGTCTGGTGGTTAATAGTCACTCTCATCACACTAGCTGATATCACTGACAACGAGGGTACGCCCCAAGCGAACAGGCTATATTTGACAAACCTTGATATTAGCACATTTACCGGCTCCGGTCGGGGGTTGAGATTCACATTGTTGCGGAACGTTATCAACATATCGTACGTCATCACACACAGCCAGCTGATAATGGCCAGACGGAGGTAGTGTATTCCAAACGCCAAGCACAAACAGAGATTATCTTCCTGGAAACATGCATATTACAATTATTATAAATAAAAATATTTTTCATTATCTGATATAATTGATACATTTAACTATAGATGTATTATTTGACTCTACTCTGGGAAAAATGAACAAATATAAAATAAAAAAGTTGTATAGCACTGAATTTAGTTATTTACGACAAGGTTATAAGGTAAAGGTATACAATTTAATTTACAATAAAATAATTGGTAAACACGAAAATTCCTTATTGAGCAGTCGACATATTAGATTATGTGTAAAACACATTATATGAAGTATAGATAGTAGTGGCAGTTTTGTAATTAAATATCGTCGTTCCTAAATTATTTCATACTCGTATATTCATATACCGTATTGTTGTATGCTACATTGGCTGATTTAATTGAACCATTTTTTGATGGAATAGATTTCGTTATTGCGTTTCATACAATTTAAAACAATTTAATTTTTTGACAGCCGCAGTAGTCAGTATTTATAAGTTTTAACGCTAGTGGAAAATAAAGATGTGAAGTGATTATTCCAGGCATTCTTGTGTTATTATGCTAGAATATATATGCATCCATCATACATGAATTTATTTTAGTCTACGTAGTTAATACTGCATCATAGAAGTAAATAAGAGCTAAAACCACAAAAACTCATCATATAAATTAAGTAAAAATATTTATCGCCAGTAAGATTTCTTGGATTTAATAAAAATAACTTTGTTCCCGTATTTTTTATAACGTTCGAGTTACACCATAACATTTATTATTCTTCATTACCTGCGTAATTTTTTGTCATTATTATTCACCAACATTTTATGCTTTCGTTTCTACGGAAATTTAACTCAAATGATAAACTAAATAGGTTAGAAGGTAGGTAAGTACTTGTGTATAAAATACACTTTCTTTGAAAAGTATAAAAATTGTTATTTATACGCACAGTTAGTTCGAATTACAAGTATTTTTCCACAAAACTAGGTATTTAAATATTTCATTTTCATTTATGGTTTCAATTGAATTTCTTAGTTCTATTAAGTGTTCTAATAAAAAAGTCAAAGTTTTTCCTTTATTGAATCGGGAAACAAACGTTATAGATGTTTTTGATTTATTCATTCTTTTTTCTTAGTTTTTGGGGATGAAAAAACAATGACGACGGTACTTTCTTACATCTATATTTGTATGTATGTATGTATGTATGTATGTATGTATGTATGTATGTATGTATGTATGTATGTGTGTGTGTGTGTGTGTGTGTGTGTGTGAAAATGTACCAACGATGTTTAATTATTTTAAAAATTGAGCTGAATTTTACAAATTAAAAAAGAAAAAGCCTTATTACAATTTATTTCATTTAAAAGTCAAAATGTTAAAAACAATAGAATAAGTTCCCACAAATAAAATTTATATTGTTTTGATGGGCGTTCACGAATGCTTTCCATGAATTATTTTTAAAAAGGTTACTCAAAATTGCCTACTGATTTCCATAGTAAAATTTACTTGAATGGCCTCCTATTTTGGACCCTCTTGTACTGGAAACGCCTCCGATAGCTATAATTAATCGATTTAGGTATAATCTTACATATTATAAGAAATATTTATAAATTAAATAAACTGAGAAAATTGAGTCAATATCGATTAATTTAATGTTAATTATTATTACCTAAATCGGGCTAAATGTTAATAAATAATAAATAATTTTAATATTTTAGTAAATAAACCGACTCAGGAGTAATAATTAATAATATTATAAAAATAATAAATAATCAATACGTAAAATAATTTAGATGAAATATCATTCTTTTATACAGTAAAAAATTTAAGTTTGTATATAATGATGGACTAATCTTTAATTGATAATTAGTGACCGATAAGATTGTTGCATTCAAAAAATTAATTCGTCTGGGAAATACTGTATGTCTTAAAAATAATATTTTTGAACATTATGGAAATCGATATAATAATCGATATTATATGTATAACTATCAATATATTAATTAATAATTTAGGTATATTATGGGAGGCAATTCGAGTAGATTGTATTGGTATACTTGAATTGCCTGAAATCGAGTGAAAAAAGGTTATCTATTCAGGTTTCACCGTTTTGATCGATATGTGATAGGTCATATTATAATATGGATGTTTAAATTTTAAATTATGGTTAATATTACTATCTTAGAAGGTTTTATCATATTGATATGCTTTTTTTTTTTTAAATTAAAAGTTCTAATGAAATTATATTCAATCGAATAAAAGTCGACCAAGAGGAAAGTCTAGGCAGCAATGGATGGACCGAAGTCAAAGAAGACTTCATGATGTTGGAAGTTATGAACGGAGAAGAACTGGCAAAGCACAGAGAAGCATGGAGGGAGATAGTGGTAGCGGAAATGGGCCTAAATGGCCTAGAATAAGCTAAAAAAAAAAAAAAAATTAAATTAAAGTATATTGGTATCTCATTGTAATCTATCGATAATTGTAAATATGTTGTCATTTAATTTTTATTTTTTATCCATTGTAAAATATATTACCTGAACTCCTCCGACACCAACTACATAAAAAAGCTGCGTTAAGAACATATTTGCTAGCATGTACATTAATGCCGTGCCGGACATTGTTCTCAGATCTGAAAACAAACTGAAAACAAACAAGAAATAATCAATTATTGTCAAAAAGTTAACATATTATTATTGTTATTGTTTAGGATTTTTTTTTGATTATCAACTACAACCTGCAGTTTCTATATTTCAATAATAATAATGAGTAGGTATGATACCTAATGTTTTAAATGTTTTAATATTCTACTGTAGTTTGGAGTGATGAGTCTTTCTTCAGAAAAACCTTTATATTTAGGACACAGCTATACAGAGAGAATCATTAAGTATGCTCAGTGCTCACTCATTTTTTCTGTAATAATGAATTTAATCAAATTTTGATTTTTGGTAATTTTTATATATAATTATTAATTAGAAACCATATTTTCAAATTTTTGAATTTGTTTTTAGAATTTCTTATGGCAATATAAACTTCTGTTTTTCAGATGAGAATATTCCTCCATTTTTACTGTAAATTATTTAGTGGGTATTTTTTTTCTAAACTTTGATGTACACCTAATTTAAAATGTAAATTAGTAGTTTCTCAGTTGTTAATATATTTATACTAAGGATAATAGTCCTTAAAGAATTAAAGATGGTTTTAATAGATGTCATATTTCCCGTAGATTTAGTATTTATTATACTTGACCATTTTTTTCACAAATTATTAATGTTGGTAGATTTATAAGAATCACTAAAATTTTCAAATTACCATATCTTCTAAATTTAATACTAAATAGTAAGTACCTATAAGTATCCAAAGTATAATTATTACCCAAAGTATACTTAGTACCCAAAGTTAAATAAGTAAATAGCTTAACAATTAAATTACTGGTTCTAATTTTGATTTTGATATGTCAAGAAAAATTATTTACTAAATAATTTACAGTTGAAAAGGTGGGTTTTCTTTTGAAAATTAGATGTGTGTATCTTTATTGTACATTATTTTAGTAGCTAGAACAAAACAATCTTAAGAATTTGAAAATATGACCGTCTTAAAATAAATGTAAAAATTCCATGAACCAAATTTTCATAGTTACATTATTAAAGAAAAAAGGGAATGGCATGCTTGGTGAATTACCCTGTATATCGTAGATGGACGAGAATGAAGAGGAATGGATAGTGAAAGGGTGATAAAGTATCATTTTTTATGGTGACATTTCTGTGTTGACAGAGATATTCTCTACGTTGTGGAGTATTATTGTCATGTCCTTGCTAAGTATTTTACGCTTTCGTTCGGTTCATCTCATTCTATCCAGTCTACCCCTAATTTTCAAGTTGGACACTAGGTTTTAACACTAAATTATCAATATATTAGCTTAATAAATCTACAATATGTATGTGAAGTTGTGTTTATAGCAGAAGTTGGTATGTTGATAAAAGAGATAAGTTATCATTTTTCAAAACTTTTGCTCTAGATAATACCAATTACAAATATGTTCTATAAATAAAATGTGAATGATAAAGAATACGTCATATTTTATCATGCCAAAATAAATCAGTGTTTCTAAAATAAGATTATAGTTTTTTAATTCGTCGAAAAATGAATGCATATATTATGTCATAGGCATATACAAATATACCTATTGAATACCTATTCGTTTAAATACAATTACTAAGTGTTAGATAAAATTTAAATTTGAAGAGACATAAATAATTAAGTTATAAGTAATCAAATTGTACAAAATGTGTATGAATATACACATATATATATATACACATATTATATTTTTGCGTTATATTATTACCATTTATATATTTTTATATGACGTTAGTAATTTACGTGTTATTATGTTTTTCCCAATTTTTAATTCAGATACCCGCTAATTGCAGGACTTGTTGGAGAATATTTTGAGCAATAACAGTCAATAGTAGCTGTTATTTAAAGTTCAAATCATGAGTATATTTTTTTAAAATAATTTTCTTGCGAAAACAAGTATATATGTCAAAAAAGAAAAAATAATAATAATAATAAATGGCCAATAATTTGTTAAAAATAAATAATAATACCAGTCATGGAATCAAATACTCGATAAATAAATAATTTATTTGCTGAACAATTTTTATTGTCTTTCGTCTAGAATAATATACCTATGGTTTTTCTGTTCATATTTTTCTCATGCCATACATTTTTTCAGAATTCAACAAGTCAGATATTATTACTATTTTTATGTCATACGAATGGTACCCGAGAGAATCTATACCGGACAGTCAACCAGTAGATATCAATAAAACAAACTTTTTTTTTAGTAGTGTTGTACTTGTTTCACATAAAATATTTATGTGAATTGTGCAAAGACGTATAGTTATTAAATACCATATATACAATATATTTCTATATATTATATAGAGTTTACATATATTTAAATAAATATTAGGTTCTAAATATTCAGCGTTATAAATTTGTACATTTTGGAAGATAAAAATGTTAAAATGTACAATTTATGTGATTACAATTTATATTTATCAGCTCCACATATAAAACATACACAAACATATAACTATATTCTATTACTCAATATAATACCTATGTAATAAAACCAATTTAAATAATCAATGAAAAAAACATTGAAAGATATGAATCATTCGTGTACAGAAATACAAAATAATTATCTATTTTACTTATTATTCTATACATGTTAACTTTTTTTGATAAATTTTTTATTATGTTTTGATTTAAGCCAATGAAAACAAAAATAAATTCTTAAGAAGCTATAAAATGCAGATTATATAGTATATTAGTAAAAATACTAAGTTAGGTATCTAATATCTACAATACTTTGTCTAAAACTATTAAATTGATAATTGTTTAGGTTAATATGTACATTGGCTATTGGATATTGATGATAACATAGTATTTAGTTACGTACTTAAGTCCTATATTACAAGTTAAAGCTAGGGTTTTTCAGTTAATAAATATAATATATTATAATGATATATAATACTCGTTGAAATATCTGTTTTTTATAATTGTATTTATTGATTAGGATTTAGGAGACTAAGGTACGATATGTTGTTGTTAATATTAGTCAGTACTCAGTAGAAATAAATTAGAAAACTGGCTCTTCTCTGTCATTGGTTAAGTTAATTAATAACTGTTGCTTTATTTGTCGTATTCAAAATAATTATTTAATTGCATAATATACAAAAAGTAAATATTAAAATAAGATTATTATTTTGAAATTCCCAAAACAAAAATAACTGAATATTTCTATCTTTTAAATGTTTTTAATTTAAAAAGTTGGATTCTTAATAACATCTTCCAAATTATATAAATATTAGGTTGAGTTTATATTTATTTTTTTAAGTACCTATTGGTTTATTTATGTTTCAGTATTATTTTTAGTTCTTTGGTTTTTAAACATTGTTAAAATGCCACCAATTATAAAAGCAAACCTTTTTAAATACTACGTTTCCACGTTTATTTTTTATTTAAATCGATTTTATTTATAAATTAATCCACGCTTCTTAATATTTTTTATCCAAAATGAACTTGTACAAAGAAAAGTAGTAAATTGTTATAATAAGAATTATAATTTTTTGAAAATTATTTTTTTTTTTCAATTAATGTTATTAGTTTTTATTTTATAAATATAAAATCTTTAATTTTTATGATAATTTAGAAGATTAAAATCTTTAATAAATATAACTTATAAATATTTGGTTAATGTAAGATAAATCATTGCTTACATGGATAAAAATTTTAGGAATAATAGTCATTTTATAATATTGATTGTCTTTATTATTTTAAACTTGATGTTGATTGTATGTAAAATAAATTATGATAACAGATTTTTCAAACGTATTAAGAATAGTTAGAATGTACTTAATAATAAATTAATATTTAACATTAAGTTATATTACATTTTACTATTTTTGTTTACTCTTTTTTACATTACACCATCAAATTGTAACCAAATGATATGTGTAAATGTAGGTCGACCACTGACCCAAAAATTAGTTTTTTAGCTAAAGATATTTTTAATATCAATTAAACTTATTAATTGCTACACATTTTTATTACATGTGCTTAGAATTTATTTTAATACAAACGTAAAATCATAATGTTTTCTCAAACAGTTTTAGTTATTTTTTTGCAATACAAGAATATACTAATAATAAAGATTTAAAAATTTTCACAATTATCAAACTATATATTATTAATTTATAAGTAATATTTCCAAAATATAGAAATTATTTAGTATATTTTTTTATTTAAACGTTAATAGATTTTTTATGCTCAGTGAAACACTTGAAAACATAATACAGAGTTCATAATAAGTTTTTTTATAAGATTAGAAATATTTATGAAAATTTTTTTTTATAGACATTCGAAGTTTTAATTTTGACGAAATCAGATATTTAATCGAATAATAACGATTTGAGTTATTAGTGTAATTAAAAAAATGAGAACTATATCTTAGGGACTTAAAACTTTTCATCAAATTATTATTTTATATACTTAATATATATTATTTTCAGAATATATACATAGCTGTAAGCTGTACCAGGATGTACTTACTGTTTTATTATGGTAGCCGATATTGATAATTATATTCGTACTTATAAGTTATAATAGTAAGTTAATATACAAATTATTATATATAATATAATATTAAAATATTTAATTATGTTATGTATTCAATGTTTTTAGAAAAGAATAGTATAAAAAATTGTGAGTACTACTAATTGAAAAATAAATTACTTATATAGCAATACCAATAGACAATAATTCACAAATCATCCTTAAAAATAGGGACGGATATACCATTTTTGCTCAGAATTTATTGTTTTTCGTACCTATGGAATTTTATCACTGAATTTAAATTTAATTCATTCATTATAGTATAGTGTCCTACTCAATGAAAAGGTAGTACACTTACGAGGTCCGCAGTAATAGCAATAGTAAAATTTACGAGTACTGCAGCGAGCCGTTGACGATCCGATCTACCACCATGACAGGGCACAAACAGCGTGATTAGGTCAACTCTCATACCTTACCCGACCATAAAATGGATAGGGCGTGAGAGAGTGTGGGACTGAGCTGACTGTGCCAGTGCGGTCTGCGGTAAAGGACTCTATATTAGTCGTACTGGAAATACCGTCTACACGAATAGCTTTACTAAACCAGGTTCGCTGCCCTAAATAAAGTATCGGTATTACAATAAATATTGAAATCGTGCTCCTATTTTTCAAATTTGTTTCACAGTACATCACGGAGTATAAATTTATAAGTCAATTTTATTTTTTATTTTAACTCTCACCTTATGTGAAAAAATTGTATGGGCAGTACCTAACCTAACTCGGGCCAGTCATGAGTGACGTTCGTGCATCCGTCACATCAAAAACGTAATAAAAATTAAAAATGCACTCGAAAGTCATCTGATTTTTTTTGATTTTTAACTTCAAATCATTTCATCTACTTAACATAGTTGATACGGGATGACTGTTACACCGCAACTTACTACACTTAGTTCGTATTACACTCAAGACCTATTGGCTATTATTATAGAGCAGAATGATTTACCTATTTAAAAAAAAATATTTTATAATCATATTATTCGACGTGTCCTTATAAGGTATTATTTTCAAACGTTTGTGTTGTAGATATTATGATATTTAACCAAATCATATTGTTGTATAAGATAATCCCCTGAGGAAAAATTCATCGACCGTGTAAAATACTAGCAGCTCTTTGTTATTAATTTATTATTACAAAAATATACTACACAAAAAAGATTCTACAAAAGTCGACTTTTTTTCTGGTATCAATGATGGAAAATTGGGTTATTGTGCTTATTTTACATCATAAAAAGTAAATATGCCATAAGCAATTCAACATAAAAATTAAAAAATGTATACTTTTCCTAATATAATAAGTTTATCTGTTATGTGTAATAATTTACTATGTTTTCATGCTTACCTATATATTGAAGAGGTTGGTATATATTTTTAATATGAAGTTTCAAGATGAGCCTTTGATCAAGTGGAAATTCGAGATATTTTTACACTGGATAATAGTGGGTAAAGTATAGTGGGTATAGTGGAATTAAGTTAGCAAAACTGTTGAGTAAAAATCTTTACCTGCGGAAAAACGACGTGTGAAGATTTTTCATTGTTTACATTTACTTGCCAAGAACAGAGATCAAGGAGGATTTTCTGATAGTTTGAGGATTGTGACTAAGTTAAGAATTAATTCTAGGTTTGAAAATAGATATTATAGTACCTCTTGGTATAATACATGTAATTTACAGAAAAATAATAAATTTTACTATTACTGAATTGGAGTTCAAACATTATGATATTGTTTGATAAATTAAGTAACATAGGAAATTAAAATGGATATTAATGATTCAAAACCATCAAAGAATGAGGAGAGGGTTCGGGGAAGAATTGATTTGAAAATGGGAAATGGGTTTTGAATTTAAATTTCCTATAACTATTTTTATTTTAAGAAATGAGAATTGACATTAAATACTTATCTTAAACTATAATAATACAAAACAATTCTTACATAAAAAAAATAACAATATGTTGGAAAATAAAATGTTAAATATACATCACTGAAGTATGTACTTCAATAATTATATTATACTGCGATAATATATAAGTAGAACATAATGCATGATAATGTTATAAAAATATAAATAAAAGTATAGAATCCATTTTATTTTTTGAATAAATGTATATTTTTGTGTTTAATGTTAAACAATGAAAATGTATTTGTTATTTCAAATGCTTTTAGATTTTCAATTGACTGCTTTAAAATTAACATTTATATTGGTAGCTCAAGACAATCTGTCACATTATTGAGTCGAATGACTTATTTTTTTTTATCGTTTTCACGAAATTGACATTTTTGGCCACTTCAAAAACGAAAAACCTATATCAAAGGTATTCCCGATTTTCAAAAACTTAAAAGAACTTTTTTACTCTAAACGTCGGTTGATGGGTATTCGATTTTATCTCTACTAGACTATCAAAGTTAGTGGATTAACGAATAAATAAAATGTTTACACTTTACTAATGTAGATATATAATCAAGAATTTTTTTAATTAATGGATATGAAATTTGTTGGATTAATATAATCACTATAAATAGTAGAAGACAGAATGACATTAGAAAATTAGGACGTTTTTGTTGACTTTGATATTATAAAAAAATAGTTTTAGATTTAACCGTTAAATAATTAATTGTTGTTTATTTGAAACTCGAATCGTTATTTGTTGTTATATAGATATGAGACATGTATTATATTAATATATTATGAATTATGATTAAGTTAATAATGATTATAAGATAGTCAATGATTCGCACTATAATGTTGTACTGTATGTAATTTTAAATTAAAAAAATTCACGTAATATTAATGTACGGAATAAAAAAATTCTTAAAATATCAATATACATTTTTTTTTAAACAAAATTAGTTCAATTGTTATAAATCTAAAAAATCTATGGACTTAAAAATTAATTAAAATTACTTATAGGGTTGTTTTTAGTTTTTTGGTTTGTAAAAAAATAATACTTAGTATAATCCAAAAAGCCGAGATGAAAAAACTTAAAATAATATTTTACGATTCCTCCAATGTAGTATATTTGAAGTTTTATACTTTTCACTTTTTAAAGTTTTCCCATGGTTTTTTGTAATAATTAGTAGAATAATCAACAAAGGTTGTTAAAATTTCATTGGATTAAATTGTTGATTTAAAAAATGGTAATTTCTATTTTTCTATTTATTGAACCTTAAGTGGAACTAAGCCTCCTGACAAATACAACTGTTAACAAAATGTATTTATTAAATGTACAGTACTTGTTACAAATGTATTATTTATTATTATTACATATTATTAATGGACATACTACACACCTTCACATATTTTATATCGAAGTTTCAAGAACTTATCCCGTCATGTTTAATAATAAAATATAATTAGTTTTTACTAATATTTCAATAACATAAAACCAAAAACATACCTAATGTTTTCACAAATTTGGGACAAGACACATTGGGCTATTGAATGAAAAATGTATCAAATATATTAAAAATCCACCTCAAGAGTTTATTGAAGAAACAATTCTTTCATGCAAAAAAAAAATCTTCGCATTAAATTGATTTAGAAATAAAAAGTAAACGATATGTTTTCTTGTTTGTATAAAATAAATTATATTTTTAAATTAAATATTTACATGTTGTAATACTGTAATTGTAATAAATCATAATATAATTTATATTATTAAAATGTATGATCAATAAAAAAAAATAATAACCTCTTCCAAAAAATAAAAATGTTTGAATTACACACTGAGTTAAAGAGGAAGTTATTAGGAGTCTACAGGTAATGATTGGAACGAGTATTATTTACTATAATATATAAATAGGTAGGTATTATTGTTTTTTTTTTTATTATAATGTTTATTTTATTAATTTATTTATGAATCTACTTTATTGTTTGATTTGAACAAAAATATTATGTTTATTACCACTTATATGCAACTAATAAGTTAATGACTTAAGTTTCTTAATTGGTTATCTCAATTATCCATTTTTTATATTTAAACATTACACACTTACTCAAAATTTAAATAAAACAAATGAGAAAAATATATTATTGAGATGTATGTTAAGTAGAAGTCTTATTATTAAAAATTAGTTTTTAAAAATTGAATGATTATTCTTATAATATTTGTTTTAACCAATTGAACAGTATTGGTAAAATCATTTGATATATTTTAGAGGGTAAAGTACTTATAATATGTCTGCAACTTGTAATATTCCTTTAAAAAACATTTCATTTGGTATCTCTATAAAAAAACTTTCTTAGTATTACTTGAGTTAGAACTTTTGATATTCTATAGTTTTGACTGTTTAAAGTAGTATGTGGACTGACAATAAAGTTTTCCAACCTAAAAAAGTGTATGTAAAAGTAACTAAAATTCACGTATAGAAACATATTTGTTATAATAGAGAACAATTTCAATTAACTGCTCTTTTGATTATTTTAACATTTTTAACTATATATAAAAAGTTGTATAAGAACTTACTCATTAAATACTATCACAATTTTAATAATTTCATTATAATAGTTTAAGAAAAATAAATATTAATAAAACAAATAATGATTTTTTGTGTGGTATAAAATATTTTAGTAAAATTATTTATTTCAGAACTATGAAGTGATGGCCAGTTTTTAATGATGTGTTTTGGATAACAGTTTTAGTTTATAAAGTTACACAACTTTATTCAAAGGTTTGCTGAATCATTTTCTATACTTACGTTAGAAAATAAACTTTCTAAAAATGTTATCATTTAAAACTTGAGTTTGTTTGAAATATTATTTATAGTTTCAGTATTCAATTTATATCAGTAGTTAAGTAACTAACAATATAAATAATTGTTACAGTTAAAATAATTTATTGTCGGGGAATGTTAGAAATATGCATTTAGCTACTATGTTACAAGTTTTTTTAGTTTCTAGTGTTTACTAAAAATTTGAGTATTAATTATAGGTATTTAAAAAAATATTAGAAACTAATAGTAGGAAAAATCTAAAACTACGGTTTTAAAAAAAAAGATTTTAATTTTTCATCAAATAAAACCTTAGGTTTCATTTTGAATTCATTTATATTTTTTTTATACGTGCTAAATATTAACAGTACGAACAATCGCTAGGAGTATAAAATATGGCAGTATTCATCGAGTATGTGGTGTTTTGTGTCAGTATACTCAGCATTACTTCAAATCAATCAACTAAACAGAATCCAACAGCAGCTTATTATGAATATTTCAAATATAGTTTACGTGGAAAAAGATAAGCCAACTCTTTTGACGTCAATTCAGATTATGAAGCAGTGATGGATGATTGAACGAATAATGAAATTGCCGTACATTTCGATTTTTCATTTTAGATCAAACTTGGATACTATTGGAAAACTAGAAAACACAACATTCACAGAGGAAACTAAATAAACTAATATTATCTAATATTATCACTCAATCGTGTAAGTCATAAGGTTATATGTTAACTTTCTTGTGTTGGGTGAGAGAAAAAAATTAAATCATAAAATTGTATTTTATTTTTAAAACATGAATTACGTGTTTATTAATAATTGTAATCATTTATCTTTAGATTTTATACTTATAAATTGTTTTGTAATCAAAAACTATTAATTCATTGTTAAAGATACTCATAAAAAATATAAAACATTAATACTTTGTAAGTATATATGTAAATAATAATTTAAAAATTAAATTATCTTTTCTTACTTATAAATAAAAAAAATGTCTTAAACTGTATTCATTTAGATTAATCTTTCGTGACATTTTTTTTTCGTTATTAAGTGATCGATTTAAATGTTTTGGAGATCCGTCTTCTAAAAATGTCATCAAGCCTTACCGATATTTTATCGATATGGTTTTTTTTACACTTCTCTCGTAACCAAAAAATTGAAAATCCATTATTGAAATGACAAAAAATACGCGGTTTTGCTCTTCGGTTAGGTTATTTGAGACATAGTTTTATAGATTATATAAATATAATGTAATCGACCAAATATATTGTGTAAGGAGTGGTGATAATCAATCAATATAACATTTAATGCTAATTTATATACATACACGTGTAAAATGATTTTTAAAATGTATTATGCGCGATTCGTGTATGATTAAATTATTAGATATTAAGATCTTTCTTCAAAATTATTATTATATTTTTTAATTTATAACTATGATCGCTATATTGCGTATTAGAAAAATAAAATAAGTTCAATATGATATTAAATAAAAAAAAAATTGTAGTTGATTATATTCTATAGACGAGCTAACAGAAAAATTGATTTATATGAGAAAAAATATAGAATAGATTATATAAATCCGGGTTCTATAATAAAAGATTGGAAGAAACTTACATAAAAGCAAGGCTCAAAGTAGTATATCTTCAATTAAATAAGATTTATATGGATAAAAATGTATTGTTGGCAATCTACCTATCGAATTTACTACCTATAGTCTTATGATTTCATATTATTATATTTTTAAGTCATAATAAAAATATAGTAATATTGTATTTAATTAAATTTTTGATAGAAATCTTATACAAAAATGAAAGTGATAAAGTGTGTATCATTCTCATTATATATTCGCACAAATATAATTTTTTAACTAGGTATTATACTGGGCGTGATTCTTTTAATATTAAATTTTACAAAAATGTATAAGCGTTTGAAGAAAATATTTTTCTATAATATACTTACTTAGTTTGAAATCTTTATGGAACAATATTTTTTTTTTAACAGTCTTTATCGTTATTATTCTTACATTTTTACTTTTTAGAATGTCAAAAAACAATATGTTTATTTTTATATTCCAAAGCAAAATACTTTTCTAAGAATTTTCATGTATAAAAGTTTAATTTCAAAAGAGTAATTAATTAGTTATAATTAATTAAGTTCATTATATTTAGTTATTTAAAGTTATAGTAAGTGGAGTAGTGGATCAGCTTTTTGCGGAGTAACCTTGTACTACTCTATTACGCTCATCAAAACTTTAAATATTTAAACTTATTTATCTACTACAGAAAAATATTTTGTTGTTTTCCAAAAATTACAACACTCTCATGATAATTAGTATTTAGTTGAAAAAAAATTACTCCCTATAATGCATTCCTTTCACATTTGACTAATATGTTTATTTGACCAACTTTATGGAGATAATATTTATAAAAATTGTTATTATTTAAAAAAAAAAAATCACAACTTATTATATTTATATTATTATTGATTATTTGTCGAAAATGAAAAATATTTTATTTAATAATTAAGATTTATTGTAATATATTATAACATAATAACACAAGATATAAATAATACGTATCCAAAATGCTATTTTTTCATCTTCGAATTAAAAATTAAAAAATTTAGAACTGCCTTGTGTAACTCTCTAACATTAAATATTTAATTAAAAATACTAACTATAATTTATTGTATTTATTTAGTGACACGATACATTAATTATTATACATATTTATTCTGATGGTAAAGTATTAAATTGTATTAGGTATCATTCATTATTTTATATAGATTCATCCATAGATATTTCAACTTTAAAGTAGGTATATTCTTTAAGTTCAAAGTACCATCTATGAATCAATTAATAAAATTACATTTATAATTATTGGAAAATTTTTTATTATTTCGCTATCAAAAATTATATAGTTTTATTATATTTTTAATTTTTTTATGGAAATAAACTAAACATTTTAGAATAAGATAAAATTAGAATAATAAATTAATCTTTACATTTAGTTGTAAGCCATCGAACATTTATGGAATTATGCTTTAAAATAATAAATTCAGTAAGCTGAAGTTGTCGGTTTTCTTTGACTTAAAAACTCCATTTCAGACCTGTTATGTGCATTAAAATCTACCCTTAAAATTGAATAAAGCTATAAACTACAGAGTATACTATGGCATGCGTGTTATAATACCGTTGTTATATTATGAATAATGTATTACAACCACAATTGCCAGTTAAATTATTCTATCATACCCTATGGTGTTGATTTACGGTAATAACTTGTACTCAGCAAGTTTTTATGTATGTCTGTTTGATGGTAGTGGACCTTATTCGTTGAGAGCAAAACCCCACAACCATATACACATAATATCATATAATTTTCGATGAACCAAGCCATATAAAATAATATTTATACAAAACTATAAATAAAAAAAATTGAATTTAAAAGTTGAAATTATATGTCTATGGTCACAAATTAAATAAATTACAGTAGTATAGTAAATACAAACTTAATTTCCTGTATTGTGAAAAGGTATAACAAGTTCTCAATAGAGTAATTATTAATTAAAATACATCCTTTGATTGGCTTATTGTTAATTATGAAATAAATTATATTTGTCATCAAAATATCATATAAACAGTGTATATATTGTAATAATTCTCTAGTTGTTAACAAGTAGGTAGTTTATTATTTTTAGAATTGTGACCTTTAATAGATAAATAATTAAGAAAAAAAACCGTAAGAACATAATAATCTAAACAAAACAGCCATATTTTAGAAAACATTAATTATTAATAGGAGACACATACGAAACTGAATTGCTTTTATTAAAGTTTCATGTACATTTAATGTACATATTGTTCAAAATTATTATTAGGCTGAATAAGCAACTATTTAATCCAAATAATTCACATTATTTTATTGTTGATTGCATTTAATGTTAAGTCTATTATTGTGATTTAGTGAGACGACAATATTGAGAATACAAACATTATAAACGTATTATATCGTATTGTTACGGTAAATTACCTTATATCGGAATACAACACCTACAAATGTATGAATTATGAATGATATTTAGCGAATAACTTTAATAACCGTATGAAATGAGATATTACGTCATTTACTGTAAAAATATAATATATCAGTACAAAATGGATAATTTTACGTTAGACATTTTTAAATTTTTCTGATTACTGTTCTTTCGAAAAAAAAATATAAATTTCATTTTAATACTAAAAAATTAAATTTCTGAAAATGATGATTATAACCATATATTGAGTTACTTTAATGTTAATCAATTAAAACTTAAAACTATTTTATTGATAATTTTATATTAATAATTATCATTTTAATGGAAAACATTACTTTTAATTACTTATAAAATATATGAAAGCGTCACGTACGTTTTATTTTTCAATTAAGTAACTGAATTTAGTTTTAATTATCATGCTAACTTTTGATTTACTTGAGTTAACAGAGAATTTAAATTAATTATAATTTATAGTTTAATTTTCCTTAATCGAGTTAAAAAATATCTTTACTCACACAGGCTGACTAAAAGTAAAATCTATTTTATAGACTTATAGTTTAATATTATTATTTAAATATGTATTTTTCATTAATTATAACAAATACAATTTGAAGTATTCATTTTTACCGTTAGAATTATACCTAAGTTATTAATTTAAATATGAGACATTATGGAACATTAATGAAAACCATAAGATTTAGTTAACATTTTATTTAATACTTCTTTATACGAAAGATACAAAAAAAAAAAAACACGAATACCTATACTATACGTTATTATTATTTAATTTAATTTATCGTTGCATATGTTAAAATATAAATTATATTCAAAAAATCATTCAAGTTTGAAATTTAGAGTGTTAATTAACAAAAATTAAAATAATTCCAAAAAATTAAATAATATATAAGGGAGCATCAAGGATAAATTATATTTGAATAGAGTTAACAGGAAGGAACCAAAATGCTTAATGTCTAAGAAAGAATTCTTAAGAATGATAAAGGTAGTAAAAAATAGTTAAAGAAGGATACATATTATAGTGTGCATGAGATGGAGGAAGGTGGGATAAAAGAGAATATTTAAATATTAAACATAAGTTGTATATGCATTGTATGATAATTTTTTTATTGAAATGCAAAGAATTTGTTTTAAATATACGAATCTTTTTGTAGATAATCACAAAGAATTTTTTTTTAAATTAAAAAAGACATTCTTGCTTTTCCTGTTCTAGACCAGGTTAAAGCTGATGATACCTCTTGAAATTATATTGTTAAAAAATTAAATTATTATTTAAATATAAAAAGCATCTGCATTTTTGCACGTAATTATATTTTTCCCAAAAGAAGTTATTTACCAATCATTTATTTATTTCATTATAAAATTTAAAAATAAAACGGATTATAAATATAATCAAAAAAATTAAAAAAAGTTAATCGTTTTTTCATGTTTAATTAGACGTTTTGTATATTAATCATTCAAGTGCCGTTATTTATTTCCTATATAGTATATAATGTTTTAATATAAGACTATGTTTTGTATCGTCCGTATTTAACATTATAATGATAGTATGTATGATATAGGTATAAGGTGGATATTGTGCATGTTTACTCATACAGTGATCCAGCTGAACACAAGTGTGTAGATTAGTTCTACAAAAGTAGCAATCACACAAAACTACCATTAGAGTGGAGATGATAAACGATTTTCTTCGTGGTCCGAAGTAAACTCTTCATCACTTTACCATCTGCCACTTTTATCCATTCACCTTTCCTCTAGTCCTTCTTTACTTGTGTAATCACCAACACAGATTGTGTGGCGTGTGTAGAAGGGTGTGCCTTACACGTGCCAGTATGAATAGTAAACGATAGACGTAAATTCGTGTTCATGATTTCATTTCGATTAGTATTATTCACATACAATCGTATTATAAAAATCTTTTCTTATAGTAAAAATACACTTTAAAGAATGATAATTATATAATATGCTATTATCAATGCATGTTCCTATGTTCTAACAGGTCAAACGTCTATAATAATAGTTTATAATAGGTTAAATACTCAATGTTGTCTTAAATTCGGAACTTGATTACTTTAAAAAAATGTATGTGCGGTTAACGTAACATTTTTTTAATTCCAGTAAAAAAAAAAAATGATATGAAGTCTCGTATTACGTTTTCAAGCATTAGTTGTTATAATTAAAAATTCTATAGTTTTAAACTACACCGTAGTAAAAAACAATTTTGATTTTTATAAATTTCACAATTTGAACTTTAAACTCTATAAAAATAATTGTTATTTTATTTTTTAATTGCTGTAAGGAAAACTTACTAGGAGTCTTGTATTAAATTTTCAAGCTTTATTATTTACAACAATTTTGAAAACTATATTATGTCTGTAAGATTATGTAATTCAAAGTTACTTTAGCCCCCCTAAAATATTAAATAAATTAAATTTGTTACCAAAAACCACTCAAAGTTGAGAACTGAAGCATTTTTAATGTTTCAAAAGATAACGATTAGCACAAAAATAAATATACAATTTTTAGAAATTAATTATTGGAAAATGATTTGATTCACTTCGCTCTAAATCTAATAGTATTTATTATATAACTTAAAACATACATGTCACAAAAAGCTGGGTGGATAAATTTTTCTCTGAAAGCAATGATAAAATAGTGTTAATTATAAACTATTCTAATTGTGGAATTATGTTTACCCAAAAAAAGTCAAAATATAGTTAATACCTACCGGTCAACATTTATTTATCGTTATTTCATTTTTTTCTCAAAAACTATTGATCTATTTTAAAATGACCTCTTTATTCTTAAAAGTACCAATTTTGTTAAATTTACAATCTTTAGATATTGTTTGCATTGTGGTGTATACATTATCATTGTTGAGATTTTATTGCTTTCTCAAAATATTTTCCAGAAAAAAAGGCATAAAAATAAATTACCATTAATTTAAAAATGAACATTTTCAGGGGTTTTATTCGAAAAATAAAAGTCTTAGAAAGGATAATACCCCTTGATATATATCATAGTCAATAGGATTATACGGAATTATAAAACAAACGTCAGAAAAAATTGACCAGTATGGAATTAAAGAAAGTTAAAAATAAAATAAAACTTTGTTATCGACTGCGACGAGCATTAAATCGTCAATATTTGGCACTATGAGTTAGACGAGTTTAGAAAATTACTATCAAATATCCATTTTACTACATTCATTATTATAGTATGATATACAATACATATCAATTATATCATAATATTGTAATAAATCAATGTGTATAGCTATTAGTACAATTGTTAAGAAAATTGGACACAAATTATAAGTAATATATATATATATATATATATATATATATTTTAATTCATGGCACAGCTTCAACTGCTAAGATTATTAGCTTACAACAAAAATGAAAGTATTTGGTTAAATATTATATCTTAATTATATTTTTACAATATAGTACTTATATTTAACTGTAATTATTAGAACATCGACAATTTTTTTTTAAATTACAATAAAATAAATAAATCCGATGAAAATTAATCATTATGCATGGTACCAATCCATTGTTCATGCAACATTAGTTGCACACGCGTTATCATTAATTTATAAAATTGTATTTTGTTCACGCTGTCGGAATTCAAGTTAGTTTATACATTGCTTATAATTTAAAATATCTTCTTTTGGAGTTTTGGATTTTATATAATCTTTCATTTCTGTTACTACAGAGTTAAAACATAATGCTATTTGATATGTCACATAAAAAAGGTTTTATATTTTCCCCTTAGGTACTCGGGCACTCGGTTTAAGTATAAAGTATGTTTTTTATAGTTACCTACTAATTATTATATTATATTATAATATTTAATATACCTATATTTATGTTCACAATGTAACTTAATTATGAAAATAATTTACTTATAAAAATAATATTAATTAAATTCAATTGAATTGATAACTTTATTAAATATTACGTTAATTTGTTGATTTAGAATTTCTTAGGAATGTACTGAGCAATAATTAAATTGTAGTAAAAAAATAAAATATATGAATATAATACAAATCAATAATAATATTATATTATGTTACATTGTACTATTAAGTATTATAATTGTAAATCTACTCCGTTTTATGTGTAACTTGTAGATAATTGTTGCACTTAGTTTATTTTTTTAAAATTTAAATTTTTTAAGGTATTCAAATAGTTGTCTATAATTAATTTAATATGATGGTTGTATCATGTATTTGTATTATATTTTTATAAATATTATAATCATACATAGTATACTAACTAACAATTGAATCGTAGTAGTTATTTGTATTGATGAATCGATGTAAAAAAAAATTAAAATTAAATTTTATATTCTTTTAGTTATATTGCACTTGGCGCAATGACGTATAAACTATAGTTTTTTTTCCGTTGCTACATGCGGCTGAAGCGAAAATCCCGTTTCCGAGATGAATTTAATGAGATTTCTCTTTTTCTCTGATTTCAAATCCCTGTTTGTCGACAGGATGAGTTTTTTTCATTACTCATATGTGTAAAGGGTAAAGAGAAGTGTCCGGTAACAACAACAACTACAAAAAAAGTTTTCCGTTTCGGTATAATATTTGTGTATAAATGGTCATAGTATATTGTTGCCCATCATTTATTTTTTAGACAAAAAACAAAGTTAAACATATAATATAGTAAAATAAAAACTAGAAATATATATATCTAGTATTTTATGTTCAGTGTATAAGACATAGTTGCATATACTATATAGCCACTAGTACTGCTACATAATTGCACGCGTTTTCATATGTAATTGGTGTGTGATGGTAGATTTATTAAAGAATTGCATACTTTTGAATTTAATATACATTTTAATATAATATAAGTATCTAATCTTCAAGTTAAATGTATTGTTTTATGTTTTATATACAAATTAATCTATTTAAAAACATTAACTATAAGGAATACAAATGTTCTTAATTGTAATTTTGGAAAACAATTTAGTATAAATATTATGTGTACATGAATGACATGAGCAAGTTTTAGATTTTTGAATTGAAACTAGTTAGTTTTATTATATTTTATTTCAAATTGTCTATGACAAAGTTTTATTTTTCAAATAGAAAGATTGTTATTTTTGTATTAGTACTGTCGACTAAAGATAGATTAATTTTGAAAAGCAACACTAATTAGAATAATATATATGATTAATATTAAAATAATTAACCATATAATATATATTTATAATACTTAACTTTTACCATTTTTATACTTTTTCAATAACTTAACGAATACTTTTATTAAATTAACTAATATAATATAATTAGTTAATACTTCTTTACCACCTTGATCGAATATGTTTATTCCATTGTTAAATGTGATTACCTAAAACAAACAGAAATACAATAGTTTAATAAAATATGACAATATTAGTATGTATAATACAAATAACTAAATTAAAATCTTTGATTAGGTAACATAATTTCAAAAATAAGAATTAAAAACTTATTAATTCAATTTGACTTTTAATAATATTTATAACGTGTAAGTTTAGTTATAAATTTATAATATAAAAAGATTCGAAAAAAGTAAGAACTTTTTGAAATTATGAGTATTAAATTTTAAAAATCACACCTTTATTATGTATTTAATTGTTAGCAAGGATTAAAATACTAAATTTAAATGTGTTAAGTACAAAGTTGAATTCATATTTATTTTTAATAATAATAAATCACTACCTATGATATTATATTAAGAGTAACTGAACCAACACCATTAAAATGTTGTTATAATATAAGTATATTATGCATTTACATTGTAGAATACATTTTAATACATTTTAATAATTAGGTCAAATGTTTTAATTTATTTTTTATTATTAGTTGTAAAATTTTCACTCTTACACCAGACATATTTTGTTTAAAAATTTAATACTGTATCAATTTATAGTTCTTATTTTATATTTTTACAGACAATTCAATTTATTATTAAATTATAAAATAAAAATTCCGTGTTTATTGTAATTTATAACAAAAAAATTTTCATTTAATTTTCAATTTTAAACTTGAATCATAAAATTATGTAAGTATAAGTTGTTTAATCTTTTAAAATTAATAAAAATATAGTCTTTTTTTATTATAATTACTATTTTTAACGAAATTCTCAGATTATTATGAACTTAAAATAGTATTCAATTTGTTTTATTATTACAAAAGAATGGAGTAAATAGGTAGATGAGGTTTTTTAATAAAAAATTCCAACGGTATTAATAAAAAAATATTTTATTCTTTATGTATATAGCCATATATCTACCTACTCGGTAGGTACGCTTTATATTGTTAAGATAGATGAATAATAATTGTTTTTAAATTTATTTGATCTCTTATAATAAGCTTTAGTTATGAATTTGATAGATATAAATATATAATTAAATTTCCTTCTATTTTTCGTGTAATGATTTTGTAAAAAACAGTTTTTTATAAAAAAAAAAAGTAATAAGTAATTTGTTTTCTGTCTTCGTATTTTGTGATTATAAAATTTCGCGCAATTGGCCGAATATATTGTTCTTTTTTTTGTTTTTACATTGACAACACTTGGTTAATATTTACATTTCACGATTAGCCATGTGATCTACAGGTTATCATGTAGGTTATTTTTTGGCCATCAAGTAATCATGCATTAGCTCTTTAATGCTAGTAATAAAAGTTTGAATTAGTTGTCTTATAAATTATATATAAAAAAAAATATTGCGTATTAATAGAATTTTGATTTTAAAATTTAAAATAAATTTAGCCTTGACGTAAAATGGCCCACTCTACTAATTGGCTTTTTCCAGTCATGTTAATATTTAGAAACCAATGATGACGTGATCACTACTATGGCAACCAACGAACAAACAAACAGCGTTATGTGGGAGTACTACAAATATTATAAAATATACTATCAAAATGGTGAACAACATTAAAAAAGAGCTGAATACCTTTTTAAATAATTAATATTTAACAAATAATAGATTTTGAGGTTAGGATAACTATCTATGTTTGAGATTAAGAATGAACTATGGCGTGTATAACAACTGTCCAAAGTTTAAAATATAATTTCTGTGGGTTGCGAATACTTTTCAGTCGTAAGCGTTACTTTGTCTGTAAGTACGTGACAACCGTATCGTTGTTGGCATCGTTAAAAGTTTTAAGTGACGGTAGTGAAAGAGACAAAATTGAAACTCAAAAACCTAAAGCCCCAATGGCGTTAATTCATGTATGCTTTTTTCTTTACAAATCGTCTGTCACGAATATAATAAAATAATTTTTATTTCTTAATTCAACAAGTTTTTTTTTTTTGTTTATAGTTTTAATAGATATAATACTGTTCAAACAAATGTGTATACCTATATTGTGAAACCATAGAAATTTAAAATAAAATTGTTTTTAGGTCTTCTACTTCATAATGGTTTATTAAAATATTTTTTTGTATACATAACATTAATTATAACTATAAGATTTTGTATAAGGATAAATATAAACTACCTATGTTCGTCATTTGTTTACATTGCTTATTATATATATTGCAATTAATAAGTATTAATAATATGATTTCAATATAAATAATAATTTATTTTTATTTTGACTGAAAATGTTCAAACTATATTAAGTAGGTAACATAAGTATACAATTGTATACAATTTTTGTAATTTTATATTCAGATGCTATACAACAAAATAAATGTATGGGAATATAGGTTATATTAATTGTTGTAATCCAGTTTTATTTATTAGAAACGATGTTACTAATTAATGTAAAATTTAATATTTTAAAATTTATAATTAATAATTTTATTTATATATCTATTATATTTAATATAACTTGAGAATATATAACATAATATATTATATCCTGTGAATATTTTTTTAATTTATCAATTGTTACAATATTCTTATAAGGAATTATATCAACTTTAACTATTTTATTTGTAACCTGATATTTTTCTCATAAATATTTTTTTAGTCATACTTATTTGTTACCTATAAGATATACCAAAATCATTTATTTAATATTAAGTTTTATTCTTTAGAAATAGCTGAATTGAGGCCTTGTTTTATAAGTGATATGTTTTTCAATTAATTTAATTATTATAAGTAGCATATTGATTGATAAAATAAGTAAGCATAAAAAATAAAGTGAAACACTTATATTTTAACCTAACCTTAGTATCTAATATAGAAAAGTTTATTAGTCTCTAGCATCAAGAATAACGACAAAACAATTACGGACTTACAGTTCTTTCATAGTTAAGTTACAGAGAAATCAAGACCTTTTTGATGATTTATCAAATTGTACATTTTTTTTATTGTTTACCATTCATTTCCTTTTCATTACTTCTCTTTTTGTCTCAGTATTAAGTGAGATTTTGGGCTTAATGGGAGTTGATAAATGGACGTTTTCTATATTTTCAATATGAGCGACAAGACGAGGCATCCGAAACGCTTTTAATAACTTAATCACTGTATACAAGTACTTTTAGTAGAATTAACTGAAAATAAAATTGATGATGATCAATCTGAAATTGATGAAAATACTTTAATTTCCAAATCCCAGTCAGTGATGTTTTACAAAGGAAAAATAAATAGTTTTAGAAAAAAAGTTTTTTTTTATATTTGTTTAGAACATGTTTTTGAATTTTGTATGTATTAACTATGGAAAGTAACTGGATTATAAATTTATGAATTAAAGTCCTCGAATAACTGATTTTTAAATATTTTAAAACATACAATTATTTTAGGTTTTTATTAAGTTAATAAATAAATAGTATAGACTAAATTATATTAAGTATCAAATAAATGATGACGCATTATTTAGGTACATTATTAAATCCTAATTTATTTTTACAACAGATCTCAGATTAAATAAAAATCATCTATGTATATTCTATAATAAAAGCTTAAAGTAAAATTTAAAATAAAAAATAACCATTACATATTTTTTATAGTTCTATGTACATTTTATCTTTACATACTGTACAGTTTGATACATAATTTTGAAATATCAATCAAGTATGAATTTAGTAATAAATATTGTATAGCTACAGTAAATTATTTTGAATTTTCAAAAAAAATTGAAAAAAAAATACAATACTGTAAGTTTAACACTCACATTTGCAGAATAAATAAGTTTGTATTTTTTCAGTTATTTATTTGCCCATTTCAAAAACAGAGTCAAATATTATGGTTTTGAATATGGAAACAAATCTTTGAAAAGTACTTACAAACCAAATAGTTTGTTCTTTCGTGTATACGGAGAAAATAAACGAGAAATATTAAAAAAAATCTCATGGGAAATTCAACTATTCTCTTACATACTAACAAAAGTATTGTTATGTTGTACAAGCGAAAGCGCAAAAGAATGATTTATCAGCACAATGAACACAGATAGGTAAATGGTCATTTCACGTCTTATTTCATGGTGGAACAACAATTAATAATTATTATAAACATTTGTAAAATTAACTTAATCCGTGCAGATATAACTAAAACCAACTAAAGCACTATCATTAAATCTTTTATAAGTTATAAATTATAACTAAGCAAACTCATTATAATATCTAAATATCATATTTTGAAAATAATTTTTTTTGAGAATTTAAATATTTATATTAAATAGTAATAATTAGTTATTAGTTTAAATGACGCAAATTTTAGACCACTGCTTATTTAAATTTAAAATTCTTATAATTTACGACTAATATTCGAAGTTAAATTTATAAATTTAAATGTTTAGAATAGTATTCGGTTTTGAAATATGAAATAAAATATATTTGTTATCGTCTAAAAAAAAAACCAAAAAAATAGTAACGATTAAAATTCCTCAGTGTTTCATCAGCGTCACAGATTTAAAAAAAATCCTGTGACCACCATTTATAAAACATAGACATAGATATTTATAAGATATTTTAACTGTATTTGAAAAAAATAATAATGCTTAATAATTATTGTGAATGCAATGTACATTTATAGTTATCTGCGTGGGGCATTGAAAATTAAATATTTCCTATTTAAAATGTGATTTGGATAATTTTAAAATAGTATTAATTTTGAATAAAATAAAATGTTGAGATATATTTACAATAATATGGTATTGTTCTTTTCAACATTTATTACAAGAAACAAGAAATTATAACTTTTCCATATAAACGAATGGTGTTGATCGATTTTGCCGTGGAGTATATTCTACAACTCATTCGAATCCTCGTAATAGTTCAGTCGACCCGAACAAACCTATTAAACTGATTCTACTTGGATGATTCTACTTTGATTTATTCATTAGTATGCACGATAGTATTGTAAATTTGTAACCAATAAATAGTAAATAGTCGGTATTCGATATTGTAGACAAGTTCGTATAAAATAGCGATCTAGGCGATCGTGTCAAAAATGGACAAGTGAGCAACACATTCGAATTGATTGTGTTATATTAATAATTCATTATTATTTTATGATACTATTTTGAACCAACATAATATTTTAATATTTCTTGTGAACTTTCAAATGACAAAATAAAGTTATATTAAATTCATAGACTTTTGGTTAATCGATAAAAAAATCGAATTATTATTAAAATTAGAAATTTACAAGCTTCCAGGTTCAACACAATAATATTGTATTTAAAAATAGAAAATCAGAATAAAACTAGTGCCTATAATTTATTTAAAACACATTAAAAAAGAAAATATATGTTCAAGCAGTAATGACTTAAATTTATACTAAATTATATAAATTATTTTATTCAAATAGATATAATTTCAAATATTAGATAAGTATATGAAATAGTTAAATTCATATTACGTAATACTTATATATTATATCATGTGTTTTTCTGAATAATTAATAAACTGTGTTTTACATTGAGCTTATAATTAATTACCATTTACCAAATAATGCTATATTTAGTAACATATTCATACTATATATCAGGACTGAAAACGCCAATAGGTGCATTTATAATATATAAAAAAGTTATTAAATAATATTCACTCTTGAATAGATTTGTAATCACTGTACATATCCAGGATAAAATACATTTTAGAATGAATAAAACAAATTCGATTACCAAGAATTTTACTGTTTTATGTAATTTTGAGATAACTACTATTAGTATATTTTTTTACATATGTTTTTAAAAAAAGAAAAAGAAATTAAAGTAATTGATTTGTTTGAATAGATTTATCGTAATATACTATAGACTATAGTTGATTTTAGATTAACTATGAAATGTTTTAACCTTTATAGTTTTTAACATAAATAAACATAATTTCATTGCATAGAAGCAAATTGATAAAGAAACAATAAAAAGTTTATTTTTATAATTAATGTCGGAGTTGTATATTAATATGATTATATTGTTTTATTTATATAAAGATATAATAGACATAAAATAAATACACATCACCCATTACGTAAACATATTTATCATAAACAAAATTCTTTGTGATTTGTGTATATCAAAGAGCAGTTTGATATTTGCGAACTAATTGAATTATTTTTGATATTTTATGTTTAAATTACGTGAAATTTAAACTTGAATATAGTTTTGTTTTATAATGTCAAAGGTAATCACCGATGTGGATAATTTTAAGCTCACGGCTATAAATCAAACGGAAATGTAAACTTTAAAAGATTATTACGTATTCCTATATAATATTGAAAATATAATTTCGCAGAAAAGTTTTTGTTGATAATTTTTGGAAAATAATTTTAAAACTTAATTGCATTTTTATAACATTAAAAATAATATCAAATAGGCATACCGAATATTCCTCTGGTTTTTTTCGCCTTAAATAGCTTCTATTATATAATTCTTAATTTTAGATTTTATTTATTTTTTGCAAAACGAAACTGAATTGCATAATTAGATTATCTAATTTTTCATATTTTTTTTATATCTCGTAATATTTTTTTCTTAATTTAAGAAAAAAAGAATTTTAACCCATTCATAAATATTTACTATTTGTATAATATTCTTTGAAAATAATTTTTGAAATTTATTTTTTTTATCTAAAAAAAATGACCATGTAATTGAATCATTCTTAATCTAAAATATAATTAACTACCTAATATACATACAGTTTTAATTTGCAAAAGTATAAATTTGAAAGCAGTAATATTGATGAGGGAAAAATGCATGGTAGGATACTTTTGTAAATTAAATGGGGTTTGTTAAAATTTATTTTTCTTTAACTCAAATAGTTATTTATTTGATAAATTATTAATACTATACTAAAACAATAGATTATGAATTTTTTTTAAAAATACTGCACTTTCATTGAGTATAAAATTATATGAATATTAATGACTTAATTCATTCTAAATATGTTATTAATGTTATTATTATAATTGTTAGAAGTTATATTTTAATTAAAAATAAATATTTTGAGTACCAACCGAATATTTTGTCAATTTAAGAAATGATTGTTATTTTAAGTATGGTAACCTTATACGTATAATATTTAATAATAATAAATATTATAATAATATTTAATAATATAGAACAGTGTTTTCTAAGTTTTTTTATACTCAACGCCCCATATCAATTTTTTCAAAACATAATATTTTATTTTTGAATAAGCTATTTAATTAAAAAAAGTATTATTTAACATTTTAACGCTACAATTCAATTAATTTTAAATTTAAATACCTACTTAATAGTAGGAATAAAAAAATATAAATAAAAATAAATTAACCAAATACGACTACACATAAGATTGTCGGAATTAACTATTGATGAGCGGCTAATCGGAATCTATACGATAAGACCGATAAGATAATAATAATATAAAGTACTGACTTAGAACCTAGATTTTATAGTCTGATAAGATAATATTTTAATGTTATTTAAGTGACCATGAATATAATACTTATATAATAATTATGTATATAACATTTGGTATTTTAAATTAGTTTTTATTCTACGGTTCTACGCAGTTATATATTTAATTGCAATCAATTATAAACGAAACAAATACAAATGAAAGATGAGCGCCCCCTTAGAAAATCTCCCTTTAAATTAAAAAATGCCCACAGGGGGGTGGTAGCGCCCACGTTAGGAATCACTGGTCAAGAAACTATGTTTTTGATAATAACCAATTCATTGAATGCAGATTAATTTTTAAAGTGTATTGAACCTTTTTTTTAAAAAAAAAAAAAAACAAAAAACGAAAAGATATATATATATTCATTCTATTTCAGTTTTGAATGCTAAAATGAAAAAAAAAAACCAGAAATTTGGAGGATACTTTGTTCATAAATCGTTGAAACGTTTACCAGATCAAACATCAAGCAAAATAATAATAAAAAAAATAGGTTGGAAAGGTAGTTCTTGTTTGTTTATAATGAATTTATTGAATTTGTGGGATACGTGATTTCTATAACAATAAAAATAAAAATAAAAAAATCAATTATGGAAATTACACCAATGAGATTAAAACACGTATTCCTTATTCGATAAATTTGTTTACGGTTAACTTTTTTTTTAATCAAAGTTCTGTATCAATAAATATGTTTTTATTTCAGTTTTATTTATTTATGTGAGTATATGACTAGTTTTATCAAATTATATTTGTTTCGTTTACATAAATAATATTATTTGTGTTATAATTATAGTGTTATAATATTAAATGTCAACGTTTGGATAAAAATAGTATGCTTCGAGTTATTATTGTTATAAAATATATTAGTAAAATTGATTATTAGTATCTATTAGATAATAAATAAAAAAAATATACATAGTATTTTAATGTAATAATTAATAATGTACATATTATGCACCATAGAAATGTTCAATACTTATAACCTACCAGGCATGAATTCAGAGTGTAATAATAAGGATGGCGAGGGAGATTTAAAACATTATGAACGTATAGTACTATAGTACTACGTGTGATACTTAGATACCTATCGATACCATTCGAATCACACGATACATATTTCAATTATCGTATATTTTTCAAACTATTTATTCCCGAATGACCAAAAACCGAATTTATTGTCCCAAAAAACCATTTCACAAAAACAAAAATCCCATGTTAATCTTTTTTTTGTTTTAAAATTGTACATAGTTTACTTAATTTTTATTTCATATTTATTGTGACGTGAATATAAAATCACCATAACGTACGCGTCGACGGACAATAGATAGTACAATAGTATAGTACTATAATAGTAGCCATCATACATCTATGTAAGTAAAAGGTATAAGGTATATTAGGTATTGAATAAAGTAATAATGGTGATAACAAATAGATATTTTTCGAACAGCTTATACTATTATCTTATTAAATTAAAATAATTGTTTTAACTTTATTAACACATTAACGTATTATGTTTTAACATTTAAGTAAAAAACAATGAAAAGTTGTCAATAAATACAAGATAAGTAAAGTAGGTATTAAAAATATTACATAAGTGCATATATGACTTAAATAGATTTTTTAAATAAAAAAAATGAATTTGGTATTTTTCTTTTAATAAAATTGTTATTCTAAAAAATGAATTCGAAATTTTAGTTTTTGTGAGATGGTTTTTTTCCGAAAGCGATATTTAAAAAAAGTCTGAGTACCTATATTTTTTTTATAATTACAATGGAAATGATTAAAGTTTAAACCAATTAAATAAATGTTTAATACTCGAATAAATTCAAAATATTGAAAGATAAACAATTTATTTAAATCATTATAAATAAATATTTATTTGAACAAAACAATAATAACTTTGTTTATTCCGTTTATTCCGTTTATAAAGATCCGTAAAACACAACAGTTGAGAATAATATTGGTTTTATTAATGTAATAATTTTATTTTGTATTGTTGTGAGTTTTTGTTACTGCGATCACATGAAATATTAAATTATTATTATAGTAATTTATATTACCATAATTTTACATCAATCAATTTTTATTTATTTTTCAAGATCCACAAAAATGTATCTTTGGATCATGATATAATATTTATACATATTTAAATGTTGTATAAACGTATAACTAAAGAAAAATTAAAATTTATACAGCTATTTGAATTTTTAAAACCAAAATCACTAACTCACTACTTGGTCAGCGAATATTTTGTTCATATAGACATAATTTATATTTTAATAATATATAGGGGTGTTCGGGAGCGTAAACGGGGGAAAGGTAGTGATCATCACAAACCTTCACCATCACTGAAATATTATACAAAAAAAAGTTTTCTTTCATATTATAACTTTTAATTTGTAATTTATATTGGTTATGATTTATAGCTCCTCTTTTTTCTTGAAGTATTTTTCTACGTACATGCGTAGAGGAGTCTCCTCGAGTTCGTTTTCGTACACTCCCACTTGCAAACTATATTGGTAGAATACTTTGATTACCTCCTGCCTAAATTATAAAAGGACTAATTAAATTGTTTATTGGAATAAAGCGATTTGACTTAAATAATATTGCCGAAAATGAACTTAATCAATTGGTTCTAATCGTTAAAGAACGCGAAAATGACAATTGTAATTTTGAGTTTGTTGTTTTGGTGTACCAAAAAACATTTATAATGATATTATATTAATGAATCGTCATTTCGGCATAATCGTATTACCGCAATAAATTAAACTGTAAATACATTCATCTCCTCCGCTCGGAATCTAAAAAAAAAAAATGTATCGACGGGGAGGAGAGAAACGAGGCAAAACGTTCAGCGCTATATTATAATATTAATATCACAAACATCGGAACAATGTGCGTATAATGGGCATATAGGTCGTCGGGAAATCGTGAATAAATAACGAAAAACAGATTAAAAAAACAAAAAAAAAAACGAAAAAAATAAAAATAAAACAGTTCGATATAACATAATAATAATAATAATAATAACAATATGACACGGAACGAATCTCGTCGGGCAAAAGTTGCTCGACAACGAACGGTTTCCCGAACGCGAGTCGCGCAAGCCGTTACGCGCGCGCGGGCCGTAGTAGTAGTACTACACACAGCAGTTTACGCGTGACACCGCCGAGGTCGCGAGCCCCATAAATCAACGCTGCCGCGCGTCTCGTCCTCGTACGTTTCAAATAATATTATTATTACGCGTATTATTGTTACTGTTACTGTTATTATTATTATTATTATTATCATTATCATTATTCCCTGTACGTCTCGTTGCCCGCAAACACCGGAGTACGACCGGCATCCGACCGTCTCGGCGAGCGTAAACAAAATCCGCGATTCCAAACCGATGATATACGCGCGGGCGGTGTACATTTGCGCATCGCACACGTCATATTAATATTACTATTGTGTGCATACGCGCGTGTAAATGTTTACCCACACGCGCCTTTATGCGGCTGTACAACGATATTACCTTTAATGTGTATATTATATTATTGCACCTATACACACGGCATATCACAGGCCGTACGGTGTGATAGTGCACAATCGTACGGCCACGACGCAGTGACACGCACGATATTGTGATATTGTAAATCGATTTCCGCCCGACCGTTATGATAATAATAATAATAATAATATTATGATGTCCTCGTGAAACTATACGCGGACCATAATATTCGTTTGTTATGGGCGCAGTGTATAGTATCCGCAATGCGATTCGAACGCAGCAAAAGTCCCGCCTGGCGGATAATATAAAACACGTGATATTATATTATATTGTTTTGAATACGAATTTTTTTTGAACAGAAATTTTCATGAGAAAATTGTTTTTCAATATTGTTTAAACATAAAATTGAATTAAACCCGAGCGAAAACTAACGGGATTCAGTTACAATACTAAAATATATAATATTCAAAACGGTATTGTATACGTATTATTAGTATTATGTGTGCAATACATTTATTTAATATTTTTTTTTATATTTCGTTTTATGACAACTAAGAATTTGGCGACCACAACACTATTTTTATTAAGGTATTGTTTAATAAAATAGTACACGGCAATTCGTCGATGACGTGGTGATACTAATATCTAATAATAAGATTCATCAGCTGTACTTAGATAATGATAAAATAAGTTATTAATTTTAGAAGAACAAGACAAGTGTTGACTCGACAGTTATTAATACTTTTTAAACGGTCAATTATGATAATTAGTTGATTATAGAACATGGTTTCAAGCATTTAAAATAATTGTGATCTTGTGTTTGAAAATTAAACTTTTAAATACTGTTCCCAAAGCATCTTTAACGGAAGGCATCTTCACCCACCCATAAATAAGCTCATTATCCACCGTATGATACTTATTATACTTATTGAAAAAAAAATTAATAAATTGTGTTATAATAAATTAAAGTAAAAAAAAAAAATTGTTGATCGTCATACCTGTATAGTTTATTGTAAATATAGATATAACTTATGGCTTTTAATAGAAAACCAAATTGACTACTTATAAACGTTTATGATGTATCTCATTTATAACTAATAAATAAATAATATACATTTTTCGGTTTGATATCAAAATAGGTACTAAAGTTCACAAAAAAAAAAAAAACTAAACAATAGGAGGGTGGAATTTTATTCATAAAAAGGTATTTTCTGATCCATTTATTGCCTTTAAAATATACACGATTTTAAGTATAATACAATTTAATGTTTAATATCAGTAGTTTTTAAAATATTACTTGTGATAGAAAAAATCTTAGACGATCGGATTGTACTCATGTACGATGTACGTGATCAAGTGACTAACGAGCAATATTCAGGATCATTTGTTTTTTACTATAGTGCAAAGTATGAGGTAAAGGGAAAACAAACGTGATCAGGTTAATAATTATTTTTATTATAACGGTGGACATTCAAAAAGGTTCAGTCAACTAAGCAACTTTGTTTGATACATTATTATAATTACGATACTATGCAAATGTATAATTTATGTTAACAAAAATATTGTTGTCACTTTATGAAATTTGACCATCATAGAAAAGAATTAAGTGACAAACGGTGTAATATTGATTATAGTATTATATTATTTTGTATGTATGGTGCACAAATACACAATACTAAAACTATATAATATATAAATACCTACGTTAATATTATTCAATATGAAATAAGTATACCACCTTGGTTAATAATTATACAATAAATATTAGCAACTATACTTTATAAGTGCAATAATGATTATTTAAAATTGTTCGTTTAATGACTTCATTCGTCTAACTAATGAGTTGTATCTTATATTATTAAGTTTTTAGGGCATAATAGAACTATCTTAAATAAATAAGAAATAATACAAATATTATCCAAAATGTAGGCGATATTATACATAAATCGAGGAATATCTATTTCTGATTGGCTGGTTGTTAATTTAATTTTGATAATCTTTATTGCTATATAAACTTAATTCAACACCATAATTTATCGTTTAATATGTGAACGTTTGATTACGGCTTTGTATCAAACTTGTACATGATATTATGATAGTATTAACGCTACATACTTACTTGACAATTTAATTGTTATTTTATCATTATACAATATACATAAAAGATAAAGGATTATTCTATCTTAATATCCATCTATTTTGATATCCACTAATAGACTTTTATAATATTCTTGTATATATATAGTGATTTTAGTATATTAATATATTATTATTTTATTAGATTTATAATTGTCATAATAGTATGTAATTAAAATACACTTTTAATGAAAAAAAAATATTAAAAGTTTAGAAATCTCTTAACGACAGATTTTCTTTGAAAAATTAATTTAAAGAATATTAATTGTCATTTTTACTTTTTTTTACACCATTTTAAGAATAAACAGTCTAAAGTACTTTAAAGTTGTTTTATGGATATAGCAATCCATTTTTAATTATTATTTGTATATAATTATACTAATTCGTTCTTACCATAATATAATTACTCTATGAAATATTTAAAAAATAAATGTCTGAGCATCTATAGTAATATAGATATTTATTTTTGTGGAAAAATAAACGAGGTTACAACAAATCTGTAAAAAATGCTACGTCTAAATTAAAGTGGTACATTTAATCATGTGAATCCTTAAGTCTACGTGTAAGATGAAAAAAAAGTTAACATGAAATGTCAAGTCACAAGGACACATTGTAGCTCTGACATTTTTTCTTCTTAAAAACTACATCTCAGACCACATAAAAAAATATTGTTATCCATTTAAAATTTGTTTTTTAAAGTATTTTTTTAATTACATACGAATTCATGAAAATAAGGAACAACTGAATATAATAACCGATTTACTTTTTTTTTTTTTTTAATTATATTTATATAAGGAACTATAGAAGTAAAGAAACGGTTTGATATTAGGTGTATAAAAACTCGACAGTTAAATGATTTGGGAAAAGGGTATTTTTCGATTCCTTTGTACGTGACCAATCTGGTTACCGCGTGGTCAAAATGGTTGTGTTGAATATGGAAATATTTCAATAGAGAAAAAGTACTAAATGTGTTTTTTCTTTATTCATAGATTTTTTTTTGAATGAAATATTCGTATAAAAATGTAATGAATGAAGATCATTATCCTTTGATATTTAATAAATCAATATACAAACATACTATTATGTAAATAATGCTGTATTTTATTTTCGTGTATTTTTTTTTTATAGAACAATTTATAAACATTATCAGGTACTATAATAAATAAACGATTAAAATATGGGTACAACTCAATTTAGCTATTTACATTGTTTATTAAAATGTGTAACATTATTATCTTATTATTTTTTCTATACATATTTTTAAATACTTATAACATTTGTAATTAATGATGTATCGCAAAATAAATAATATTCAAGATATTTTTACGTATTTAATGCCTGCACAACATAATGTTTTAAGACAAAATAACTTTTACAAAACACTTTTAACATACATTTTTTATTTTCTATTGACTCATATTATTAAAGGAAATTTGATGGTGGGATTCCAAAATCACTATGTTTATATACTGTGTATGCACTATATTTATTATATAAAATTGATAAAATGTTTACATGATTTTACCTTGGCAGACGTTTATTGTTGAATATGCTTAAAAGCTTACCTATTAAAATATATACTTGATTAGTGGTTACATTGTTTAAACTTTACTCTAAACAATCTAAGATAGCATATTATCAGAATGAATGTTATGGTATAATTAAATACATTTTTAATGTAATATTTTGTAAGAGTTTCAAACACTCAATAAAAAATGCATTTTTAGTCCTCTTTTTAAAAACAAGAATTTTGTTTTATTATTTGTAGTTTTAATTAATATTTTATTTATATTTTTATTTTATTTAAACGTGTGTTTAAATTTAAATTTATTTAGATTCTATTTTAAATATTACAATATAAAAAAAAATTTTAATATATTTGAGTGTATCTATTGTTATATAGGTAATGCGATATTTATGTAAAATTAGTGCCATTGAAAAGATTAGAATTTGTGCCTATAGAAATATTTTTTTTTTTATTTGTCATGACTTGAGATGGTAGCTAACAACCATACTACATTATCCCTCTGGATGTTTACTATCCTTGATTACCAACCTTTATTATAGGCCAGAGATTGCCTACAATGTGTTCTCTTTTTTTCCCCCTCGAGAGTAAAAGAGAAAATGTATTCTGATAAAATAGCAATACCTGCCTTTAGTAATAATCCGGCATTCAGGTATAATGTATTAAAGTATTAATCACTGAACACGGAAATTAAATATTTCTTGCAAATAGGTAAATATGTTTATAATTTTCATGAAAATATACTATATAGAATTATACACTTTTACCTATAATTATTAGTTCTTTCAGATTTCTGTTAAATTAAATACAATTATATTTTATCTATGACTAAATCTTTTTCATGATGAAGTTGAATAATACAATTTTAATAACGAATTCTATAATTTGAAGTGTATACAATTATTGGTTTTAATATTGGTAAAATTATTTATGTATTTTATATTTAGCGTAAGTATCTGCTGGTATGAAAATTGAAAATATCGTTTATTTGTTTAAAATAATTGTTATATAGTCATGTGGTCAAAATTGTATAAGCTAATGTAAAATATCGTTTTCCACTCACTCTAATAATCTAAAGTTATATTTTTTACTTACTTTCTGGCACCATAGGATGACAATCAAAAAAATGTCATCCCTTTAGAAAAATAAAGGCGTGTTCCACCGTCAATTTATTACTAACTATAATACGATTTAATGTTTATATTTTTTTTTATTTTTAGGGATTTTACAGTTAAAACAGTTGGTCGTTTAAAGGGGTCACGTACTCACGTCATTTTTTTTTTTTTTTTTGGTCATTTATAAACTATACGGGGATCTGCTTAATTCATTTGGATAGTCAGCTTAACTTGGTTCTAATTCCGGATTTTATTTTATTTTTTGTTAAACACAATATGAATGACACATCTCAAATCGTTTTGATTGTATTAACTAATAGTAAATTCAATATTTAAAAATGCTACTTCGTTTATTGTTTTAAATTCTTATTTTGTTTGTTATTATATTATTTTAAATAACACTGTTTAAGAATTTAATATTGAGTTTAAAATCATATGGACAACTAAAAACGAGTAAAGCCTGCAAAGGTACACAAATACAAAATACGAACGAGTATCAACTATATTATTACTTGTTCTATAAAATGTTCATTTACTTTTTTGTGTAATATTATTATATATTATTTTTATTAATAAAAAATTGAACATAAAAACAATTATGTATTTTTATCTTCTAAAATGTTATAAAAACAGTTGTTACAGTATGTAAAATATTATATATATGAATATATTATGTATAGAAATATACGAGGGTGTTATGAATTTTATGAAAATTACAATTATTTTGGAATTTTATTGTAGCAATTTATCAACATTATCAAACAATAGTGTTTAATATTAAAATGACATCTAAAATAAATAAATTGCATTTCTAAAACACCAGTTCAAGTGTTTTTAAAATGTTTAAGATCTATATATTATTATGATATTATTATTTTGTTTTTTATTAAAACAATAGTTATAAGAAAAATGTTTAGTAAATTATACATAAAATAACTCAGATAGCGAAAGTTATATATAGGTTTTAATTTTAATATATAAATATATAATACAAAATATACTTAGCTATTAGGTAAAAATATAGTTGTATAATAAAGCTGACGAATGAATTGTTAGAGTCAGTTGCATTCTAAAATAAACTATTTTGGTATACATTGTGGCCACAATTATTTTTATTTTATATACTAATATTATGTTTTGAAACATTACATTTGTTATTATATATTTAAAATTATTTGTATCTTAGACCTGACACAACAGTGACGCATACGGCTGACATATTTTATCATTGTAGTACATAATATATTATACAATATTTTGAATTTGTGGAAGGTACCAAATGATAGCTTCCATTAATCACTTATCAGTCAACAGTTGTTAAGAATGTATTTAGGCACAAATGCACAATATTTATGCGTGTTTACGCATTTTGACTGTGTATAAAATGTCGGTCGCTTTAAACTGTAATATAGTACATTATTGTACTAAAAATGTATTTAATCGGGTATTGCATTGAATATGGGTACACTTGAATACATATTTTGATTTCTAATAAATTTTTACACTTTTTCTTCGGTAGCATGTTAAATTACATTAAGTATTGTATGTTTCCATCCAATGCATTCACATGTGCGGCTTGCATTAAATTTTAAAAAAATATTTTTTTCGTATAAGATTCAGATTATGGGTCGCTGAACACATCTTCTCTTTTAAAACTTTGTATTCGTAAAGAAGTATCGTTTTTGTTGACGATTGCGAGGAAGTTTAAGAAAAATCAACAACTCCGTTTTATAATATACGCTTACATTGTATTATATGATATGACTGAATTTCTACGAGTAAATGTGCGATGTTTACTCAACAATTGCTTGAAGTTTATTTAAATATTCAACCACATCAAATATGATAGCAGAAAATTCTATGTTACAAACGATACCTATTTTGATATTCAATTCACTAAAAGCAAATTAATGTATCATGTCATCGTATTGAAGACAAGTAATTTAATTAATTGATTATCAAACGCCGAGTACAAAATCGAACTTTTCTAAATGCGTGTAAATTATATATAATATAATAATACATCATTATTATTACTACCTTGTAGTACAATAAGTATAGTAGTGATATCAGCTCTTTGTATCATTCATCTGAATTTTTAATTAAGTGTAAACATTATTCTTTTTTAAATTGAACAACTTTGTGCTTAATATTTATATTTTTATAAAATAATGAGATAGGCATGAAGGTAGTAGTATTATTATTTTCTTATAAATTCCATGCTTATGGGTACAATGGAAAAATGTGAGTTTGTAATTTTTGTATTGGAATGATTTAAAAAAAAACTTTTCGTTTGTTTAAAATATTAATTTTTTTTTTTACCAAATTGCTTTTTTCAGTTCTAAATTATTACTTACTTGTAATTATTTAATGTTGTACAACTGAGACATAATAAATTTAAATCGCATGGTATTTTATAACAGATACGTATCATTTAAAAACTAACTAATAATAAATGAAAAAGGTATTCATTTTAGATTTCTAAATTTAAATATAATTATGTGAATTAATTTAAACATTTGTTAACTTTTGTAAAAATATATTTAATTTTGATAGGTGTTAAGATATGGTGACTTATTACACAGTTGTTAAGCACGTTGAGGAATATTATTATTTTAATACTAATAATATAATAAATATATAAATAAATAATATTGTATTTTATTTGTAATAATAAATAATTTATAAATGCTATCTGTTAAAACAATGAGTATTTTGTGTACTACTTGATTTTAAATATTAAAAATTTAAAAACAGTAAGTTATATATGATATATATGATATAATATTAATAATATAATAATATATTCTAATTATTATTTTAGTTATAATTATAAAGTTGTACGCCTGTTAATTATATTTATAAAGTAGGAAATCATATTTTGACCATTTAATAATCTTCTCAACATTTGAAAATATATATTTTATATTATATAAAAATGTTTGAAATCGATTACTGAAAGTTAAAAAAGTATATAATGCACGCCTGCCATTAACTATAGATTAATATATATTATAGTTGTAGATGGTTAGCGGGTACTTTTTGATCTTTGTGTTGATTTATTATGATACTGTAGTACTTTAAAAATAATACAGTAGACTTATAAGACTCACTTTGGGACCAGCACAAAGTGAGTCTTATGATCGAATGAATCTTATAGACGAAGTGGAAAAAAAAATTAATTACGTATTTATAAATTTTATTTTACTATATATTTTGTTTAATGTTAATACTTTAACACATATTACATATTACATACTTATTATTGAATAAATTTAATAATCCAGATAAAAAAGACAAAATTATAATAGGTAAATATTACATATAAAAATATTATAAAAATTATACACTAATAAAAATATATAAAGGATGTATCTATAATGTATTTATTATTTATTTTGAAAAAAATTAAAAAATTATTATACGTTATAAGGTACCAACAGAAACTAGAAATAATCAACACGAATATCATTTAATTTTTCAATACCAATTTATTCTTAAATTATATCCAAAAAAGCTTATTTTACACTATTTATTTTACGAAATTTGAGTCTTATAACCGATTTTTTTTTTAATGTATTTTGATACGTCTGGACTGTTCCAGACGATTTTGTGTCTAATAAGCGATTGAACCTTATATCCGTGAGTCTTATAAGCGGCGTCTACTGTATTGATTAAAAGTTAAAATTTGTCATTACAAGTAATTGTTTATAATTATTCAACGGTATTGCTCTGCTGCTCTAGTTTTAATATAAATTGGACACTTATATTGCACCCTCGCCACGCAGGTAAGGTTGTTTTTTATCGCTGATCTTAATATATCAAGGTTACAAGAGTTATTACTTAATCGAAGTAATGTGTTGTTTTTAGTAATTTTTTAAAATTATCTTATAAACTAAGTATATTATGGGAAATATGAAAATAAACATAAAAATACTATAGCTTTTTTTTAAATTGAATGAAAGTATTATTGTTTTAGTTAATTAATTTATTGTATAGATATAATATTATATTTAATAACTATAAAATATTTAAATATAGAACTTATCACCATTGAATCAATAATTTATATTTAAAAATTAAACGTTTTAATAATTTTAATCCAGTTTGATTTCCTACTTAAAATATCGGGTTTGGTATTTTTTTGCAAATTATTCTTGTATACGACATTTTTTTATTCAAATATTTCACTAAGCAATATAAGAAGTTTTTCTAAGTGATATACTAATCGTTATTTGTCGTCAGTGTTCATTCTGATCAATTATCATTGTCAACTAACGGTCGGACGTAGGACTATAAAATATTAGTTCCATTTGACAAGCATGCATATTATACTTTTGATGAGCATTCCCGCACCTACATGTACACTGTAGTTGATGAACGTGGTGCCATGTTCGAATATTATGAATTGTGATTATTATTGTTTCATTTAAGCTGACATGACAAATGTTTTAAAATCCGATTGTTACGCGAGTAACAATAACAGTAATTATTGTTGTGAAATAACAATAACATGCCCATCAGACATTTTGAAATCATTACGAGGTGGATGAATCGCATTCCAATTCAAGTGTTTTGGTAAAGCGACACATATCCACAAAATACCTATAATAGAGCACTCCCAGAAGGCGCATAGGTATTATATTTCAGTGAAAACCATTTTATGCACTTCATTAGTATACGAATAATTAATAGAATGATGATTAATGCGTTGACCTTTTCAACTCCTCTTTTACAACCCACACGTGTCCATGATAAAGGGTTAGGTTTTGAATATTCTTGTTACTCAGATCAGATTGGTAACTAAGAATAAAAAAAAAATGATAGAATATCCAAATTACAATAATAACTATCTTTCTTTCTTTTTTTCTTTTTTTTTTTTTTAATAAACTGATATGAATTTAGAATAAATAAAAATAAATAATATCATAGTACCTATATTATTATGTCAAAAATAACGTATTAATATTTTTAGATATTTTATTTTTTACCATTTATTTAATATAGGTATACTCGATAATTATATGTCGCAAAATAGTGCAAGTTATCGAACTATGTTTCACACTAATGTGTAAATTTAATGTTCATTAAATAACAACAATAATAATTATGTTGTATTTAAGATTTGAGGAGAAATAAATACTTTTTACTTTTAAATCAAATGAACATACTTATTTAAAAAAATAAAAATAAATACTATGTATATTAAAAAAAAAAAATTACAAAAATGTTTCAATAAATGTGAAAAAAAGGTTTGAAGACTATACTCTGGTAGTCTAATATAATTATTAATAAATAAAATTTATAATTTTTTATTCACATTAAAGTATACACAATCATAACTATTTAATTAACTATTTTCTATTCCTTCTATTTATTTATTTAATTATTTTTTGGTAATAAGCCACAGTACTAGTTTCTTTTTAGACGACGTTAGGGAGTTGCCAGGTATAGTTTCGGTGGAGAGGATTTTATGAGTAGGTTATTATTAATTTGAAAACGATCTCGAAAGCATGTAGTTTCTTCTGTAACAGTTTTCATTGAAAAATCTTTATTTTTTCTTTTCTTTTATTCTTAATTTTTTTTTTAAATTAAGGGTGAGGAATAAGTCACCTTCCGAAGGTCAATATTCTGGAACTATTAAATTTTGTTTGTAATAGAAACTTTGGAAATACTTAGTAATTGGAGTCTGTAGACTTATAGTAGTATAAGTTATATTTTATATATACGAACTTAAAATTTTAATTTGTTATTTATAGTCAAAGTATATGTAACCTGCAGAAATGAGCATTAAGGCAAGTGTTTTGATACGAATATGGCTAATCCAAGTAAAGCGTTCATTCAAGTTAAGTCCCAAATATCTAAATGTGTTAGATATTAGAATGTGAATATTATATAGGTAGTTACTAAGCTATTAGAATATTCGTTGTCAAGTTTGAAATTGTTCTGAATTTTACAGGGTAAAAAATATTAATTACAATTTATCATCCTGCTTTAATATTTTGAACATAATATTTGTCGAACCAATATGTTCAAATAAATTTTATATCGAGTACCTTTAAAAAAAAAAAGACAAATTCCCATCATGGTTTATAGATTTTAAAATAAGAAAAAATATTCTGAAAAATTAGTTATTTTATTTTCTTAGATCGAAAACTTTCAATTATAATTTATAATTCAAAAAACAAACAAGAGCCTCGTTTCTTACAGACCGATAAGTCTTCTACCAATATAATCAAAAATATTTTGAAATAATTTATTAAAACACTGTTACATAAATTCGGGAAAATATACTTTTTATTTGGTTTTAAAAACGAAAATTCAATCAAAAATATAATTCAATTGTAACATTATTTGGAGCAAAACGGTATTGCTCTTCAATATAATCCTATATGTCACATAAGTTCTCAACAGAGTATATCACGATAATCTTTTTCAAATAGATATCAAAGTAGTGTACAATTATGTTTCGTTATATTTTATTTATATAAGATTTAACCTTACTTAATTGAATAATTTTTTTTTTGTAAATTGACAAAATTTGAGTTTCTTTCTATAAAGCTTTTATTTCTACTATTTAAATCGACCAAATAAGTAATGCTGAACTATTTTTATTCTTTACGTTTTTATGAATGAATGAATTTCAATTAAATTATTGTAGGTACATGTTCGTAGGTATAAGTTAAAAATTGAATTGTCTTCAGATCAAAAAAAAAAAAAAAAAAATTAAAATATAAAATATATTTAAAATAACATTATTTTTGTTCTCAATTTTGGTATTTTTTGTGAGTTTATTTTTAATTAGTGAACGTTAATTATATGTTTAATAAATAAAACGTGTTTAATTTTTTGTTTATGTAATATTATACGAAACAATATTATAATGATCTTTCAAACGATTTACCTATACAATTTATTTAAATTCATTATTTTTAATGTGATTAATAACTATACATTAGTTATTTTTAAATTTTTATTTTTTTAGTATAAAATATAAAAATTGCATACCAATATGGTATAAACCACGATTTATTTAATAATAAATACTATAGTTTACTGAAAAAATTAAGTTGTTGCATTCTTAATTATCAAATACCACATGAAATCTTCATGAATAATCAAAAAATATCTGGTTATCTTATATAATAAATTAGTTGTTATAATGAAGTTATTAAAAGTTAAATATCACTAAAAGCCTATTATAATACAAAAAATTTTTTGAAGAACACTTTAATTTTTAAAGATAAAAAAAAAAACAATCTGAAAATGTAAAATAATTAATTCATAATGATCAGTTAAGAAATTAGACTTTCAAATGACAATTAAAGTGAATATAATCTGTCCTAACTTTGAATGTAGGAACTCTTAGTTATATGGATTATAATCGATAAATTAGTTGTAAGTTTCAAAACAAAGTCTCAATTAATCCCTTTTCATTGTATGTAATTTTATTCGGATGTAAGAACTTTGTATTCTTTATGCATAATATGTTACTTGGTTGCTTCATAGAGTTTAATATTATACGAGTTAAATAATTTTAAGTTAAAATAATTTTATTTGAATGAAATTAGTTCATAATTATCGGTTGAATCATAATTCAAAATATATTTAAATTAGTATATAAGTAATAAATAATAATATAATTTTAAATTTACGAAAGTACCTATTACGTAATTATATCCTTATAGTTTATAGTAATTAGTAATTACCTATGATAAATAACAGTGTACAATTAAAAAAAAAAAAAAAAAATACACTATAGCGTAAATAATTATAATGGATGTGTACAGTGTGAATTAAATGATATTTGATTTTGTGCAAAGACGATGTGTCAGAATTTATTTTTAAATACGTTTGATTTATGATTTATGGAATGGAAAGTTAAACTAATTTTGAATTTCGTCAAAATCTAAACTCTCAATAACATAAAAATAGATGATCGGTATTTTTTAATACTTTGAGACAAAGTTAAAGGGAAACTTGTAGTATTTTTTTATGTTGATTGATAAAATATTCTAAATAAAATAATAAAAACAAATTAAATTTAAATGTTTATAAATAGTCTAAAAGTCATAAAATATTATAATAATTTTATTGTGTTTGGAAAAATTAAATATAAATATTTTGTAAAATTACAAGTATCTACGATAACCGATTGATTTATGAACTATATACAACAAAATATATATTATAGTAAAAAAATTAAAGTTTGTCAATTAATCCAGTTTTCCTAATACTTTTTGGTATTTTTTCAATCATCACAAAAAGTACATCAATTGTATCATTTTTGACCTTTTAAATACCGACTAGATTAATTTTTTACTAGAAACCAATCTTAATACTAAATATAAAATCGTTTTTCTACTCCAAAAAGTGTAATCAGAAACACATACACACACAAAAAAAAAAAATAAATTTGTAAAAATATTACCATTCTATACTCTGAGCAGAGTTTAAAACTGTTAAATTTTTCATTATAAAAAAAAAAAAAACACAATTTCACAAAAGTATACAGAAATGTTGGATGACTAATGTTGGGTAACCGTTAATATTTAGAGTCGGTTATTTTAATTATTTACTCTCGGCCGTGCAGAAGAGCTTTGTCTTTGTCTGTTAAATTATTTGTTTGATGGTAGACAACTAGACATTGTTTGTTCGGTTTTTAATTGATATAAGTTTTTTTTAATGTGTTGATAAAGAGCACACAATAGTAAATTAAAATATTTCTGGTCATGGCATTAAACTAATTGCATCAGATGAAAAACTCCTTCGATTTTAGTATTACCATATTTTTAACATAATGTATAAAATATAATTTATATACTTATATATATATATATATTACTATATTAAATTTAAATCATATTTAAAAAAATGTATAACTTTATAAAAATACGGATATATGATGAAGATTTTGTGTTATTGTGTTGATGTTAAAAAAAAAACTCATTAATTAACAATATTACGATATTTGAGAACTTAAGATTGTGAACGGTGTATAATTATTGTGATAAAGGCTTGGTTTGAAGCTCAAGTTTTCTCTTTATAATCGTTAAAAGTATCTTGGTAGAAAAATCCTAGGAAAGTTGCTTTGTTAAATAGTAGGTATTGAGTACTTTGTTATTGAGTAGGACACTAATGGGTTTGTTAAATTTTAATTTAATAATAAGTTATTGTGTACGAAAAACAATTATAAATGGTTCAATCACCCTATATTTTTAAAGGTATTTTAAAATGTTATATCATATTTATTTTTGATTCAATAATTAAACTAATTTTTGTCTAAAAAAAATCGCATATATTATATAAAATATTATTATAACTAGCTAGCTATTTTTAACATACAAGTTAATATAGGTGTATTGTAGAACGATACTAATAAACGCGTAGTATAAATAACTTAAGATTACTATAAATAAACAAAACTAAAAATACAAAAGATTACTAAAAATACTAAAGATTACTAAAAATTACAAATATTTTGTAAAATGTTATTGTGTTTATTATTTGAGTAGGTACCTCTACCTAAAAGTTGATTGTTTAAAGTTTATATTATTATTATTATTACTGAACAATAAAAATAAATAAATAATAATTTGAGGATAAAATGATACACTATCAAATAATTTTGAATATAAAATGTAATCTTCAAACGCTCTTAAAAATATGTTACTTTACTTTTAATTGTAATAAAAAATATTAAACCTATAAGAAATCTTACATCATATTGTGATACTTTAATAATTTAGATATAGTTCATAAAATTAAAAAGTATATTATATAATTCTGACTATGTATTTTTATATTATTTAATTGATATACAGACAACTTATAACTTTATACATTGTATTAAGCTTTAAAACATTTAATTGAAAAAAGGACCTTATATGAACATGAAATTTAAAAATAAAACAGTTTTAAATGTTTATAAATGGCATGAAAAAAGCCAATATATTTTGTGTAATACATCTCAGTGAATAATTTTTAATTTACACTTATAGAAAAAAAACTGTAATGTGATAAAGCGATAACACTGATCACCGATACTACTTGTCTCGTCAGTTTGCGGTGCGACGGGTTAGTCGTGTAAGCGCGTCAGCGGAGTGCGTCCCGCTTGCACGCTCGTGTTTTATATATGCCTTTTTTTTTGCTATTTTGTCTTTTATTTTTAATGTTCATATTATACATTTATGTCTATTGTTCATTTATATTATACCTAATAAACAATAAGTGTCGATTGCAATTGTGCGTTATATTATTCCTATAGAACAGTGGTTTTCAACTGTTTTGGGTCCACAGCTCCTTTTGATTTTATAATATACGGTTCTTATACGAATAATGATAATAATAAAAAAAAAATGTTTACAATTTTATTTTTAATTTATACTACGGACGCGGTTCGTTTGATGATAACCGACGACGCCACTGGGAGCCGCGACGCACGGGTTCAAAACCACTGCACAAGGATCATATCTATCCTTGACTGTGTAGCCTCTACAAAACTAAAAATAATTGAAAATTTCCAATGCTTATAAAGTTATAAATAGCTTATAATTTATTATAATGTAAACATTTCGTAAAAATTTCAAATATCTTCGGTTATTCATTTCCGAGTAACACCAAAATAAACGAAATCATTTTGCTGAAAATTTAAATAAAAATTCCTAGTTTTTGTTTTCTGTTTTCCCCAATTATAAAAACGATAACATTGTATTTTTAATATTACTTCTCTAAAGTAAAAACTAGATTCAATTTCCTATCCAAAACTTGAAAACTATTCTAAAAGTTGAAAATCAAACTATTTTATTGATTACATATCGTGTATACATATACACAACAATAAAAACACGTAGGTACATAATATAATATTGTAAAATCAATACGTTCATCGCTCCGTTCAGTATCAAAAATAAACACATAATAGTAATACCAATTTTGATAATATTATAGATTATAGAATAGACAATACTCAATTTAAATTATTAATATTCATTAATCTGCGTAGATAACTATATAATTATTTATGACATTGAGCAAAATATTTATTTAACTTTATAATCTATTTTTATGATTAGTATGATAAGTATAGTTAAAAATTAAAATATAATAAGCAATACAGTGTTACTTAAATATTTCTGATTTAATTTCTGAATATTATTTCAAATTGAATACTTTTGAAAATGATCTTATAATAAACCTACTTAGTATTTAGTTTATTTGGGTATTTTGTTTTATTTGTTAAAAATTTAATATATTTTTTTAATTTACACAATGTACTGCAATGAAGATATATTTATATATATATTTTTTTAATAAATTAATTTAATACACGAAATAACAAAAAAACAAAAAAAAAAAAACAATATAAGTATGAAATAAAAATAGTTTTCAAATTGGAATCCATTGGGGAGTTTGAATATATCTAAACTTTCACTATTTTCTATGATGCGTTACACTATATAAAATACCTACTGTACATTAAATGGATCCTTCGTGTACTTTTTTTCTTGAAAACTTTGTTAAATTTTTGAAAACTTTGATGAAATTGTATTTCAAGGTGTTTACATTCAAGTTAAAATAGTAAAGATCCTAACTCCATGTTGAAAATAACATCCATTAATTACGTATAGTATTAAAATAGAAAATACGTATTACGTTTTTTTACTTACTAAAAAAAAAAAAAGAATTGGTAATTTATATTTTGAAATATAAACTAAATAATAACGAATATTATAATTTCTCATAGTTAATGTAAGGACTAGTTATTGAGAACCTATGTGATTTATTTTGGAAGTCAGTATTTATAGCAATGAAGGTAAGCCGTAACACCAATTTATAGTTTTTACACAGTTACTATATTAAATCTACAATGCAATAACTGTTTTATTATATTTTACATAAATAATTTATAGAATAACAATTTTTTCACTGATTCAAGTTTTAATTTAGAAATACAGAAATATATTAGTTCTTTTGTTTAAATTAATTATGAATAAACTGGAATACATTCAACCACTGATAAGTATAGATCTACAAAGAATGTTCAATAAAATATTTTACTTCAAAGACAATTATATAACGTTCAAGATATAGATAAAGGTGTGAAAAAATATATTCGTTCATTTTATCTCTGTTATTCTTTAAGTAGTTTAAACAAGATGCGAATCAACCACGCGTTGTATTCACTTCGAGCTTTTCAAGCTTTGATGAAACATCGTATGGTAAAGTGTGTATATTTTGTTGAAAATGGCAATTATGGGAAATATAGTCTTTAGTTTTCAGAAAAGTACTTTTAATTTCTTGTCAAATACTAATTCTAAAATGAATTAAATGGAAAAATTTACATTTTAACGACTGAAATCTTAATTTTGGGTTCATTTAATTTAAACTATACATTTCAGAAATTAGACGTAGTTTAATAAGTATCAACAAACTTAAAATATATTTTTAATATTGCTGTTTTATAATATATTTATAATATTTATTGTGTTTGGTAAAAAAAAAATTGTTACGAATACTATTTTATAAATAGGTTTACTAAGTCTTATTCAATATATTATATTTTTAATTACAATACACGAAAAATTAGCTAAAAATAAAATACAATTTGCACATATTTTGAATTCTATGTTTATATTTGTTTGTAATTTCTAATATATGGTACGTTGTAAGTACCAGAATTTTCAGATTATGTTAACATATTAATTTGTGTATTATCGAATGCTCTATGTATGTATATATATTAATATAAATGGGTTATACTTACAATAATATGATTTCGTCTTAGTTGAATTTTTGTAAGTCTAGTTCAAAGCTTTAATAGTATAATTACTCTGTACAATGTAAAATTATATAAATATTTTTTTTCATAAAACTTAGTTTCATTTTTGATATATCATATCTAGGTAGGTACTTATCTTAAGTCCATAAATGTATGGTTAAAAATAGTTATCAAAGTTGTGCACAATTATACTATAGATATAAACATTTCCTGTTTTTTTTTTTTTTAATATCATAAAAAATATATTAATTGTATGTTTATAACTATAGTAGATTCTATAAACTGTTAACGACCTTCTATTTAGTGTAATCTAATTTTATCTCACTTATTTTAAATTTAATAATATATTGTTACTGTTCAGAAATTATATTTATAAGTACATACCGACTAAGTCTGTTTAAAATTAGTCATACATTTTACCAATTGACAAAGTTTAAAAAATTATTTCTAACTATTACTTATATATTATTATTCTCATATTTTTTTTATCCTGCTATTATTAATGTACACTTATAAATTATGATATTATTATTTTTTTATTAGGTTAAAAGGCTTTGAAATTATTATTAGATAAAATAACTTATTACTAAAAATCTTAAACCGTGTTGTAAAATGCAACATTTAGTAAATAAATAATATTAAAATAAATAATATTATAATGAACTCATTGAACTCAATATATTTTTATTTATTTAAAATAAAAATTATTGGCCATAGTATGACATATTATTATATTAATAGCATTTAATGCATCATGTTATAAGTTGATATTATGAGTATCAATATTATTGCACGTGAATACCACTGTTCGTTATAAAATTAAATAATTTTTTTTAAATAAATTTTAAATCAATTATAGCAACTAAGATGAAAAAATAAATACTATTAACCGTAAGTGAAAATAATAAGATCAAAGGTAATATACTGAAAACAAACAATTTATTTGTTTAATTTTTAATATATAAATAAATTGAGCTTTAACTGGCTTAGTTTTCAACCAAAGTAAAAGGTATTACTCCATTATAGTGATGTTCTTTAGTGTTAGTTGAACTAATTTTATAATCCCGTAAAATTGCAATTTCAGTTTATTTGATTGTGTAAACCACAGTTTAAGGAAAATGCAATTACTTGATGATATAATACTATATAAAAGAATAATATTACGTTGAAATATTAACAAATTTAAAATATCAGGTTTGATGCGGTTTATTTTAGTCAGGTTAAAAAAAAAATAGAAAAAATGAAAAGGGTATACTTCCAAATTGTATTTAATTTAAATAATTAATATAATGCACTTAATAAATTTACTCTATAATCGATGTTACAGTTAATTTTGTGTTATTTTAGATAATACTACTTATCTATATATTTAATTTAAACAACTTTAAAGTTCCAAAGAATGTCAGAATGTCGACTCTTTATTCACCATTGTTTAAAATATTTGAAAATTGTTGAATAACATTATATTATATTGACATATTAAATCCGTTCAGAATATAAATCTGCGTTATTTTTTAATGTCTAGTATTACTTTTTGTAGATTTATCTGATATATACAGTACATACATACTGTAAAATATAAATATTAAATATATACTCGTATAGTATGACATTTTGTATTTGAACTTTTTGGGCGTTTAATACTGGTAAAAATAAATAATGTATAAACAGTAAAAGCCTTTAATTAGGAACAATTTTAGAATAAGATGAATCTGATTAATTAAATTTCAGTGTTTAGACATTTTTAGTTTTTAGAAAAATGAAATACAAACCACCTTTACGTACGCACGCTGATGCCGAACTAAAACGATAACAGTAAAAACCATAGTAGATACTGTGTTTACGATAAAAAAACAGTAAAAATAAACGAAATTAATTGGACAAGTGGAATTCACTATCGATAAATAACGAAAGTAAAGATAAGATAATATTGTAGTACCTAGTACCGTAGTAGTATTATAGTAGTAGTACCTTGGCCCTAATTGTTTAACCGATGTGTTGTTTCAATAACGTGATAGTATCAATTATCCATATTCCTAAGTGGATTCTACTGTATATAAATATATATTACCAAACTTAGATTTAATAATATCCATGGAAAAAAATAGTTACGATAGACCAGCAATTCGTTATAAGTTATAGAAAGATTAGATGACAGTGTCGGATATTCGGATCGTGTCATTTGAGTAAATTAATTGTGAACATTTTTTTGATGAAATGTCTAGAAATTCCTTTTAATCATGATTTATATGGTTAAAGAGGTATTAACAAATGTCTATGAGAATAACTTTATTCGACATATTCCTTAAATCTTTGAGAAGTTTTTCATTTGATACGTAATATTAATTATAATGATTATCACTAGATTTATAATTTGTTACCATGGAAACTAATTAGAACTGCAAGGCATTCTGAAAGTACAGTAAATCACGTAAAACCACAAACTGTTAAACTTAAAAAGGTTTTCACATGGAACGTGATGATTTAAATCTCTTTGAATCGCTTCCTCAAATGTGCCAAAATCACGATTGAAATCTCATACAAAATTAATAATAATAAAATATGATATGGTTAAAACTTTTTGTTATTTATTATTTGTCACGATTAATAAATGTTTAAATAAGAAATTGAAAATACATATTATAATAATTTATATTAGCAAATCGTGAATCGATATGATATTAAAAATAATACGTACGAGTATATACACGCATACGCAATCACTTGTTTGTGTCAAAAGTTTAAAAACTAAAGTAAGACATAAACTGCCCAGCGTAAATAATATCTTAATATTTTTTTAGAATTTAGTTGATTTTTCTCATAATGTTTTCCAGCGGATGAACAAGCGATTTACAAATTAATTATTTTAATTATTTATTTATTCATAGTCATGCAGTGAATAATATTGTTGTAATATACTCGTAAGTAGTATGTGCGTATTTAAAAAAAAAAAAAAAATATGTATTGCAAGGTGGCTTTAAAATCGTCTACTGCTATGGTGGTAAATAATAGTTTTAATTTTAATCTCGGTTTAAGAGCAATCGCTCCAATCATAGTTTTAATCCAAATCGTCTATAGTTGTGCCTAAGTGGCGAAGTTTTCGCAAACGGTTCCTGAGATATGCGTCATATACACAAAAAAACAATGACAATATAATATCAGTTTAATACGAACGCTTGTTCGTCGTGGAGAGATACATTATAACACTGTGTATAATAATATTATATTATATGAGATGTTTTGTACGACAATAAGCAGACCCAGAGCAAGTGCGCCGTAGTCTTACGACTGTGCATGTTAACAGTCTTTGCGTTGCTTTTTACCCAACAGGCAGACGAAAACGTTCGTATACCTAATAGTAGCGGATATTAAAACCGTTCTCTCTCCCTCGCATCCTACCGACCTGTTTGCAGGAAAAATGTAGCCATAATAATTTATACACGGCATGTTTTAATATTAATATATAGTATGCAGACACGCGTATGTGTTGCATATCATTATGAACGTCAAAAAACCGCGCGCAAGAAGGGAGGACGAGCGGGTAAAAATATGGAAGGAAGAGCTAATTTCCGATTAGTGCGCGAACACGGTTATAATAACACATAAGAAGAGCTCGTACGGCGGTGTAATCGCATCGTTATATGTACCTATACTGTACACGAGAGTAGGGTGTGTATATAATATTATGTAGGTATATACTTAACCCTTTCTTATAGTACGTTTTCTGAAATTAAATTACTTTACTCCGCAACAATGTGATGCCTCGGCCCTGCTACCACCGAGAACAACATTAAGGCGGGGTGTATAGGTGTAGTTGTAGTAGGTGTATACGAGTAGGTATATATAATGATATATTATATTATACAGGACGTACCTCCTACACATGAAACTCGATTTGGTGTTAAAATTCTTTTCACGGGAACATTAAATAACTGCAGCCATACAGTATGGCGAGGTGTTTGAACGTTGGAGATTGTGTTCGATAGCGAATGTAATAGTATCCCGTTTTCTTACGTTATATTACGGCTCGATGGTACGTATCATGATGTTGAGTTCTGAAATGGGCAGAATATAACTGTTATACCGTTCAAACGTTTGCAAAAATTCAACCGGCTTAATTAAATTACGCTTCAATGGCGAAAGTAAAAATAACAGAAATATCGGAGAATTCAAATCTCGATTTAGTATGAAATAATATATTATGATAATAATTGGTCATTTAGAGTTTAATTGGTAAAAAAGAAAAGTTTCTATAATGTAATGTTGTTTGTGCTATTGTTTGTTTCAGATAATGAGATACTATAAACTTTTTATTAAAAATCGTATAATTTTTTAATATCTAGGTTGTCGATCATTTAGTAATGTATCTGGTTATCAAAATACGTATTTTTAAAAATTACATTTTGTGTATTATTTGTAGATTATTTTTGAATGAAAACGAATCAACCACCTATAGGTTATAATAATTATACACTATAAATTAATTTATTCGATTTAGTATTTTTTTTTTTAATATTCATTGAAAACATAAAATAGACCGGGATTATAATATTTATTTGAATATTTAATTTATTTTTAATAATTTTATAATTTAAAAGTATTCAGAAATAAAATACGCATGTAAATTATATAAACAATTATTACAAATAACACAAAAACAAAAAAAAAAAACAATACGTCGTGTGTCACTTGCCAATTGTAATAATTTGGTGAAAATTACAATTGATATATCATAATTGCTTTTTAATAAACAAAAAAATATCATTATATTACATGTACCTTTTAACCCTTTAACCCTTTCCCTATAAACGGTTTTCACATTAACTAGAATATTAGAAAACAATTGATGTCTGAAATCTCAATATATGAATGCCGACGTAAAAGATGCTGAAACAGCACTGCGTTGGTCAAGTTGAACATATAGTTTGGTCCCAGACCTCATTATTATCATACCATTTTTACGACTGACCATTACTTCACAGACAATATATTATATGAACTTTCCAAATAGACAAAAATGCTATGGAAGCTACATGAAATACTGAACAGAAATACTGAAATCAATAAGTCAGCTGTCAGACTGTCGTTTTCTCTAAAGTTTTTTTTCCCTAAGACAACAAAAAAAAAACCCACTGCGTTTGAAAATCTATCTTGTTTTTTAATCTAAATTGAGTACAGTTAAGATTAATTAAAACGTATAATATGTTAGAGGTAGCTGTAATATCAGATGAAATCATAACAATTTCTGATAATTAATTGTATTTAAAAATTATAAAAAATATAATATTCTAATCAGTAGATAATAGCCATTTAATAGGTATCCAATTATTGACAGTACCTATATTTTTTTGTTTACTCTGTATCGTTATATATTTATTTGTATAGTGTTTGATTAATGAATTTAAATTTAAAAATATTTTCTAATAATTATGAATAATATTTATTTACAAGATATTTATATTAATTTCATTTTAAATAAGTTTTCTTTGAACAATACAAATAAATAATTATAATAATATAACATGTATATGTAATAGAAATTATAAAACGAGTTTAAAAATGTATATATATATATATATATATTATTAATAATCTCGAGTTAAATGTATTAATTTTCAAGCTATTTATTTTTTATAAAACTAATTAAATCTATTTGAATTTTGCAATACTTACTATAAAAGATATATATTCGTATGGGAGTGCTTATTTATACTACTGATTTGTACTTCTTAGCTTATTTTAGAAATTGGTTAAATTTTTATACAAATTTTTCTAGATGCAAATAGGTTTCTGTTTTTTTGTGATAAAATTCGTAGAGTTAATATGTATTATATTTATGTCATTGGAATAGTGAGTCCATAATTTCTTGATGAATATTTTAATCTTAATTTGTATTAGTTTGCAATAAAATATTCCTACTATACAAGTTATTTATATCTGGGTAAGACGTTTACATTTCATTTTACTAACTGCGACCAATTAAAAGTTAATTCACCGTAATGGAGTAGTAACTAAGTGATAATTAGGTATTGATATCATACGATACGTTAAATTTAGTTTAAATAATTAAGTCGTAAAGACGTCCTTATTTTATGTGGTGTTAGAGTGGTTTACCTATGTCAAGATGGTAGATAGTAGTGCGTTGAACCTGTTGACTTAAGTCGCTCATAAGAGTGGACTTGAAGAAACTTTAATTCACATATAAATGTGGTATTGCAATTTCGGAATTAATGTTCTTTGCGTATATTAAAGTTTCTTACTAAACATGGATCATTTGTTATTCTTCTTAAGGTTTTTAATATTAATTAACTGGAGTAATTGTGTGATTCTGAATAACTAAATTTATTTTGATATTTTAAATGGTACCAAAGATTTGTATTGAAATATTTTATATTTTATTAAAAAAAAAAAAAACTTAAAGCATCTGTAATATAAAATCTAACCAAGGTAAACTTATATTTTGAAAACTTTTTATTTTTTATTTATAACTTTTATTTTGATTTGAATTTGGTTGAACTATTGAATAAAGGTTAAATATAATATATTGACCTAAAGCGCTTACGTTATGAGACCGGTACTCACATACTTCCGGTAGGAAATCCGGGAAAGAAACTTTTCTAATCGTCTCACTCGCCCAGATAGTCGTTTGCTATTAGAAAACTTTTAGATAACAAATATCAAGTTTGTTTTTTAAAGATTAGGTGGATGGTTTTGATCCAAGGATAGTCAACACTATGTATATAATATTAAGTATATATTAAAATAAGTTAGGAAGACTACTATGTATACCAAGGTTCATATGGAATTTACTAAATAAGGTAGGTATAAGAAAATTGATCACTGAATGTACGTTAAATATTTTTCAGTTTAGTATAATATGACGTTAAAGATGTTTTATTTTATTCAAGTAATATAATAAGTTGAAAATCTGAAATTACAGTAAATTGATAAGTATAAACAGGTGAGCAAGTGAGTTCTGATCTCTTATTATTATGTTTTGAGTTAAATAACACTTAACTGTAAATACAGTAAACAGCGTGAAAAAGATTCATAGCAAACATAGATAATGTTGAAAAATTAATTAACATATTTTGAAAAAGTAGTTGTGAATAATTTATAGTAATTTGAACTACTTAAAATGTCTAAAAATAGAATTAAGTAGATATATTTTTATTTTCTGTTTGAACTTCTTATGAGGAACATATCAAACTTGGTTTTAAATATGAAAGATTTAATACATTTTATACTACAAAATACTTGTAGTTTGTAATTTTCGTGATTTCGTGAAAATTTTAACTTCAAATTTATATAAAATAAAAGTGTTAAATACTAGAAATATTAATGTAGTATCTTTTATTTAATTTTAAAAATGTTGACTTACGAATAATTTTTAAATTTGGATCAGTATTTATGTAAAAAAAAACAACTTAATTTTGTATAGCTCAAAAAGGGAAAAAATATTTTGAAAATGGTATTATTCCATGTATACTATTTGATAATAATATAAATATTTAGTGAAAATAAGGAAGCCAATTTTGACAAAAATTTGTTTTTGTAAAAAATCTCGTTTCCATTAATTTTTAATTTGTTTTTATTGATTATTTTGAAAATACTGGTAATTTTTGATTTTAACCCTTTTAAAGTAAAACTATCCAAAATCAAAAAGGTATCCAAAATTCGAAAATCGAAGCATGTTTTCTATTATGTACTTATTGTATATACAGACACATTTTAGTTATAAAATAAATACATTCATGGCTCCGCTCAGAATCTAAAATGCAATCATATCTGATAAAGGTCTTCAAATAAACTTAAAAATAAAGATGATATTTACATATTATAAAATATAAAGTATTGTAAGTGATAAGTAGCATAAACTGTATTAATATGAGCACATATTTTACAACATTATTCTCAATATTGATGGAAAAAAAAATTACAATTATATTTTATGAAAATTAATTCAAAATAAAACATAGTATAATATTATTATTTAAGTTATCATTTTTTTTTTAAACTTAGTTTATTAAGTTCATATTTTGCATGTAGGAATTTTATAAGATTTTTATGACTAAAATTATTTTTGTATTAGGTTCAAATTTGAACTAGATCAATCATATATTAAATTAATGAAAATAATCTTAACTCTTAAGTTACAAATCCAAATAAAATTTGTACAATTGGCTTGGCTTATAAATGTTTTATTTTAATATAACAAGTTTATCAAATGATATTAAATAGTTTTAGTTTTCGGCTTCAGTCAATAACATTATTATACTTGTTATATAATTAATGAATATATATAATATTGAATCGTTAAAATGATTATGACATTCATATTTTATTTGACGATTATAACAAAGATTGTTGCTAATGTGATTTTGACTAAAATATATCTTTGTAGTTAGAGAATGAATAATAAATAAATGTAATAATGTTATGTGAATAAGAGAATAAATAATGGGTAAATAATAAATTATGCAGGTAAATATGTCAAATTTGAGTTGTATATTTTGTATATTGTTTTTGAAGAAAATAAAATCAAATACATACTTAGATCTTTAATAGAAAGGAAATAATTTTTTTTAATAGAAATTACCACTATGAAATAGAAAAGTAAATAAATATACATTCGAGTCCCAAGTGTTATTTTAAAAACGTAAATATATTTTAAGGTTTGGATTGAAAGTACTAAAAAGTAAGCTTCTCAAAATAAAATGCCTGTGTTTATACCAAAACATGGTTTCGTTTTATTGAATAATTTATCGAATTTCATTCTTACTTGATATATTTAAGAATAATATATTATACATACTACGTATGTGTACCTAAAAGTTGACGAAAGTATAATGATTAACATTTTCTGTCATCGTATTCACAACGAAAATGCGTACCTAGTAATTATACTGTGACGTGAGTCAACTCCAAAATCAGCAATTTAAGTTTTCAGCTTTGATACAAATATACAATATGAATAATGATATGTTGATGAAAAGTTTGAAAACTAGTACCCACCATTAAATTTGTTAATTTTATTTCATAATTAAATTAATCACCAATTAGACATTTGAACTTTCAATTGACAATCGTATGTATATCACAGTTTGAGTGAATTGTAATTAGTATATTAGTAAAAGAAATGTGTTATATTTACAGTACACGAAAGAAGCGACTAATTATTATTATATGATGTATTACATTTATATTTTAATATGAAACATTACACCATTAAATCCATATACATTATGTATAATATATAAATTATAATGAAGAACAACGATAAAATAATAATGCATTTATGATTGGCTGATGAAGCTTAGCCATTGATAACTTTATGTAAAAAACAAAAAAATAAAAATACTTTCACTTTGATTCAAAATAAGTAATAATAATGAAAAATTATATTTTTTTTTTTATTATTTTTAATAAGTTATTTATATATTATTAAAGTATAATAATATTGTTTGTTAAAATCATGCTTTTCTTAACCGTAAAAAAACACTCGTAATTAAATTCTTTAGACATTTTAGTTGAAAAAGTATTCAATCCGATAGGAAGTTGTAGAACATCTACAAAACTAAATTTTCACGTAGTTTTTACACTTTATATACATACTTACAATTTATATAAATTATTTTGTTTTGTTATTACCCGAACTGCAACGAAAAATATTTGATACATTTTGTACAGCACTAATGTATTTAAAATAAGATAATTATTGGATTTTAAATTTAGTTATAACCCACTTCAATTATTCAATTTTATACTGCTTTAAAACTTTAATTGTTGTATTAATTATACACATAATAGTGGGATTATGCTCATTATTTAAGATAATTTTAATAACAAATAATTATGTGTTCTAATAAACGGAGTTCTAATAATAAAAATTGTTCATATTATATTTAAAACAATAACGATAAATTCTTCTAATATAGAATAATTGATTTATAAATATTTCATTAATTAATGTTACACTACCTATAATTCTCCACAATCAGTGAACAGAATATTAACGTATAGCGTTTTATACGGTATCATGACAATAATGGGAATGTCTGGGTAGGCCAAAATCCACCTAAATTTAAAAAAAATATTAAGTACCTAAATAGTAATCCTTTTGGAGGTATTCGTCTTGTATAATTTGTCATTTCATTCAGATTGCTAATATTAATTAGAATGTGCTTCCAAAAGCCAATTAACTCATTTCTCGTATAATAATACTAATATTCTCCAGAAGCGATATAATATATACGTAGTATTATAGTACTTATTGTTAAGCGCATACAATTATTCATAAAATAAACACAGTCCGATCTTCATATTATTAAATTTATTCATACCTATTACCTATACAGCGATCATTATACAAATTGTATTCTAGACGTGTTTTGGCCATTTTTCAACCAAACGTTTTCAACATTTAATAATTTTCAGAATGGTAGCTATACGGTTTAATACTAAATTAAATATTCATAAAATTTGATTTATTTTTAAATTTTAACCCTAAATACATAGAAATTTGTGTATAACTTTGTTCTCACTAGTTAATTTAGAAAACTTAAATTAGAATCATAGAATCAAAAGTAAAATTTCCACTATTTTCAAAACAATCTATTTTTTTTTAAAACAAACCTTAAATAAAAAGTTTCCCATGCATTATATTGTTCATAATATATATATATAGAAATTAAGCAATATCGAAAAAAAATTCACAGCTGTTTTTATAATCGTATAAAATTAAAATATCAACAAAATTTCAAAAATTAACGAATATTTATGTGTAAATTATTTTGTATTTAAGAATTCATTAAGTTTCCAATTTTAAGAGGTTAATCTTTAAAATACAGTCCAAGGTTCCTAATAAGTTGTTATACAAATATATTACAGTTTTTTAAAAATTAAAAAATACATAAGTAAGTATGTACAATCAAAAATTTGACAAAGTTAGGGTTTGAACGGAATATTCAACAAGAATTTTTTCTGTAATATTTTTTGTTATTTTATTTATATTGAAAAAATATTAATTTTGCGGATTTAAATATTTCTTACGATATGAGATTATGTATTAATATTACTTGACTAGGTGTGTATATAATTTTTTTTCCATGCAGAGCTAACTATTCATACAGTTCATGATGTGTGGTATTAGCTTATAAGTTAATGAACATTATATAATAATGTAATATACCTATGCAGTAGTTTTTGCATAAATATGTTAACTTCTAACAAACAAATAAATTCTTAATATTGCAATAAAAATGTATTAGAAAATTACCTTAGAAAATAAATATAAGCTGAAATGAATATAATTGTATTCAAACTTAACATATCAACTTCGGTAACCTATTCATTAAGTGTACACTCAACAGACTATCACTGGGTTTTTGTTATTCTATAACTTGTTAATTACATTATTAGTATCAAAATTAATAACGACTGTATAAGTTTAAGATTGTTTATTTATTTAAATATCATTAAATTTTAACAATCGTTATTGTGTAATCGTCGGTTTTTAAATAATATTGCTGTATAGCAATGGAATACATTTTTTTCAAACGGGTATCATTGAAGTACATAAAATAATTATCTGAGTTTTGCATAATATAATATTTACTAGGGTCTAGAAGTATAATAGTATATAGAATCATTTTAATTAATGGTAATGAAACTTATAACGTATAAGTAATATTATATTATATCTAATTAATATTTAATTTGTGTTTATTTCGTTTATTTCAATTTTCAAGTCTGTTTTAAATTTTTCTTCGAAAAGTTTAGAAATGTAATATTTAACATTATATCTATACATTTAAATTATGTATCAACGTAAAATAACATAGGTTATTTAAAAATAATATATATTAGAGTTATTTGTTTTAAAATAAAATGTTAGAATATTTATTAACTGCATAATATAATATCTATTATTTATGAAGCACAATGTAGAATTTTGGGAGTACACGTATAAAGTTTTAAATCAACTCAAAACGATCGACACAATTTAATCTCATAAAATTAACATTCAAGACGTTTGCAGCGTTGTCAGTTCGTTTCAGGTGTATTCGACCTAAGTAAAAAAAAGGGCGTATACAAAACGTGACCTTTTGAAGAAAAAATAAATGAAAATAATAAAAATAAAAATCAAAGTAAAATTTGCGTTTTTTTTATTGTAGCACTCGACAGTCAAAAGACATTAATGGGCGAATCAAATTAAACACGCAAAATCGACAAGCTAGTTGGTTGCAAAAGGGGTCTTTTTTTATAACAAATTGAATTTGCATTAATCATATTTCATATAATATTAATAATAATAATAATTATTATTATTATTATCATAAATTATTGTTTTTTTACGTTCAGATTTCAAATTCAAAATCACAGGAATTCAATTGCACCGTTTACCCGTTTATTTGCAATTTGTGGACGAAAAAAACTTCAGACGACACTCTCTCCGATTACTAGTGGCAGTCTGCAGATGACGACTAGGTGATTTTAGTAACGACCACCGGGTTAATAAAAAGAGAGCCCGGTAGTAAGTCTTCTATCAGTAGGAGAGGGTGGTACTTGTTATTCCTGCAGTAATTAACATGCAAAAGTCATCCGATCAGGACGGTCTTCGGTCCTCCGTTTTCTTATAATATTATATCTACAGCACGGTCGAGATGTAAACGACCGCATATTATAATAACCACCGATGGATTGTTTTTAGGACAAACGTGTATTCACGGGGACCCGGGCCACGGTGATAATATATCATTAAATTATACGCAGCAGTAAAAAGGTATAATAATGTATTATTATTCTCGTCTTATCGTTATGTCTCCGACCAGAACTCTCGGCAAAAGTTTTTGTTTTTCAAGTCTCGCGCTTGGGTTCGTGCACAAGTCGAATTCGGTCGATTTCTCGTCATCGATTATACAGAAACTATATATTATACAAACAAAATACCGAGAAAAATATCGTATAGTGATGATTAAAAGCTGTTTATAAGGATAATAATATTGCTGTATCGCATTGGAATTTTGGTCTGATTCTGGTTAAAAGGCCATTAGAAACTGGTCGTAAATACTCATTCAATCAACACGTAATCACAAGTGTTGCATTTGTAAAATTGTGTTGGTGGGCGAGATAGGGAAATGAGGGGAATGGTTAGGACCTGGATAGACTTAGCTCACTTACTAAACTATTCACTCTCAAAAAAGCCTTCGAGGGGTTCTCTTAAAAATGGTTTGAAAATATTTAATAATCAGATATTGTCAATATAAAAATCTCAGAATTTTTCCATAATTTAAGTGTTGAATATTTTTACTAAAAAAAATTCTCAAATTCAATTTTGTATAACTATTCAACGAATTGTGTCCACCTTCTAATCTTTTAAAAACAACTATATAAAATATGCATAAAAAAGGACGTCAAATGTCACGCGATACAACATAATACCATAATAACTTATCTATATTAATCGAGTATTTTTGTACTATTAATAATTGTTACGTATTTATAAAGTAAAGAAATCATTTTTTTTTTTTTTACAGATTTTGTTATTTTACAGTATTAGCTCATTCAATAATTGTGTCAAATTGATAAAAATTACGATGAACATCGTTTAATATATTATATTAAACGATAAAAAAAAACCAAAAAAATAAATTATACCTTATATACTCGAGTATATTTTATTCGCTATCTTTCGTATTTTTAAATCATAAATTAGCATGCAACCATGCGGGTTGGACTTTGTAGAAGTTTGGAATATTTTCATCAACGATACATTTTTATCAAAGTCCAGACATTGGTATCACGCTTTTATGCGTCTTGTATATTGTATATAATACAGGCGAGATAAAAGTTAGTAAGCGTTTGTATAGTGGTTTGAGCTAGGGGTGCATTTATATGTATTATATAATATGAGGGTTGTTCGTATAACATATCAAATACGTATTTATCATTTTGCCGATAATATTCTGTTATAATCATATATATTATGTAAAATAAAAATGTATTATATTAAGATATGTGTGTTTACAATTTATTTGATTTTATCAAGTGTTTTCTTATCACATCAATTTTTTCCTTCTTGTTTGAGAATTGCTTGATACCAATTTTCACGGAAACTGCGATGAAACGTAATAATGATGTAGTATTAGAATACGAAAAACTCTAAACATAATATTGGAATTTAAAAAAAATAAATAATAATAACGATAGGTTTATATTTTAGATTCAAGGTTTTAAGCTTTGACTCTGAGTTCATTTAAGAGTTTACAAGTTTGTAATACAAGTATTGAAAAGCTTGCCATGGTTATTTGGACCGGTATTCTTCTTCGTATACGTCTACTTTTTATCTTGCATAGTCGGATTCACAATTTCGCAATAATTTGGCATGCATCGTGCATTCATGTCGCACGTACAAGACCTCTCAAACTTAATAGCAAATGTTGTGGAAATTATGTATTTCTAATAATCAATATCTACATATTTCATCAAAAAACATTAGTAAAATTAATGTATAAATATAATTGTAACTAGGCCAGACAAGGTTAATGTAATGCAAGGGTACAACTGTACAAGATAACTCATAATTCAAAATGTCTACTCTGATAAAAATATATAATACACTTATATATATAGGTACTTGCTAATATAATATAATTTATATTTAAAATGAAAGTCGCACACTCGACCTGTCATTAACTTTAAATTATATATATTTATTTGTGTATTATCATCGTGTATTTAGTTAGACTTCAGATTAAACAATTACTAGTTAATTTTCTACTTATTTACCCTTAAAGTGTGCCAACGCTGTTTGAAATTATCAGAAACTGTCATATATGCTTTACCTGGAACAAAAATAATTTAATTACATCGATAAGATTTATGAAATATTGTACATAAGTACTATTTACATAATACATAAATATATGATATAAAGTAAACATTTAATGATGGGAAATCAATATACACAAATTAATATATTATTGTAAAGACCTTTCTTGGTAAAATTTCTCAACTATATATAAAAAAGTTCATATGAATTTTTCTACATAACTTTCATTAATACAATTTAATCAAATATTATAAGTATTATTTATGTTTGTTTTAGAACAATATACAAACATAATAAATACAGATGTAATAAAAACTAAATGGTATATTATGTTAAATGTAATTATTAGTAATAGTTATAGTAGTTATTGGTAGAACGCGGAACATAATATAATAACATAAAAAACATTAATATTATTATAAATACAAACTCTGTTTTTATACCTTGAAAAACGTTTATTTTTAATATTTTTGGAGAAAAACATGATATATTTTATCTTTGATTTAATTTGAATAATTCATTATTACTAATTTTATATGATTCATTTTTATTTTTAAATTATATATTTTGCATTGAGTCATACAGAATGAACATATTTGTCATCGAAACCTAAATTTTAAGCGTTATATTTATATTATATATTACAGAAAATGCGTGAAAACTTATCCAATATAACTTTATAATAATATCAAGTAAGCTTATAAATATCTAATAGTTAAATATTGATTATATTCTCTAAATTATTCAATATTTAAAATGATATATTATTATTATAACGACAATGAATGAAAACATTTTATACGTGAAAAAAATATATTTCCTGTCTTAAAGCTGTTATTTCGATTATCATGAAATATAGTAATACATTTAAATTAATGACAATGAAATAAGTAAACAAAAATATTGAATTATTCATAAAAAAAAAATAAGTCGAGAGTATAATATTTTGTAATAAAAATGTCTACAAAGAAAATATAAGTGCGTGCATTTTTTTCTCACAGTCCTGTTAAAAAAATAAAAAATAAATTATATTTACTCTTTTTATTTTCTATTTTTTTTTGTTTCACGCGAGAAATCGTTTTCGTCATACGTTCACATTAAACATAGTATAAGGGTCTTTTGTTTAGGATACGCAAGAGTAAAGCGTTACCATAGGAGATCTATGACATTCTGTGTGAATATCGGATATACGTATTATAGTCAATCTAGTGTGAAATAAGTTATTTTAAATAACCTGCATTATTTCTTATATCTATCTAGATACGATGAAACGTGGAAAAGAATAAAAGATTCAGAAAACACCACGGGGTTGTAAATGCATTAAACCAAGTATATATAATTTTATATTGAGTGACCAAAATACTATAATATATTATGAAGTGTGTGAAACAAGACGTCAAGATATATGTGAGAAAAATTAATTGGAGATTTATTAGGATAACAGGAATTATAGTAAACTATCTGTTAGAATTAATGTATTCTTTCGAAATGTCCAAATTTGTCTTCTTAAAAAACTCGGTATTATTTATACAGTAAAAATAAATAAAAATACTGATGCGTGGGTCGCGGATCAATGCAAAAATAATTTTAAAGTTTTGAAGTTATGCCTGAAGCGGCTGAAGCATAAATGGTATTGTGATATCTTACAATGATGATTAATAAATATTTACAATAGAAAGTATCATCAATTCTTTCATCACATTTCAGAGTCTTATCTCATCCATGTTTTTTATTCATTTTTTCATTTATGCTTATTGTCAATATGATATAGATTGCTTATTAAAAATATATAAAAAAAAATCCAATTTAGTTAAAAAGTAATGATTTATTTTTATTTAGTATCATATAGAAATTAAAAAAAAAAAAAAAAAAAAAAAAAAACCAACTACATTAATTTAGTATAATTGTTATTTTATTTTATAGTAAACGTGCCTATAGCTAAAAAAATATATTTTATGTTATTCAAACTTAAACACGACAAGATGATTAAATTTTTTCGAATCTAAGATTTTATATAATATAAATAAAAAAAAAAATATTTTGATTTAATTATAATATATTACAATATTTGAATTGTATGAGAACGATTTTAATCTAAAAACCAGAATACAGACGATTATAATTTATCCTTATAATTATTAATACAATTATATAAATAACTAATTATTCAATCATTCATAAAAATATACTTTCATAATTTGATTTACGACGTATTTTTTATACCTTCATATATACATACTTATACATGCACACAAAGAAGCAGAACACGGCAAAACCACACTATTTACATAGTATAGTAATATATCACTGCCTCAAAACACAATTCATCCTTGTCTTTTTAAGAATCTAACCATTCTACATACGTAGGATTTTAAAAAATATTGTTTTTATTGTTCACTTGCACGTGTGTAAAAAATTATTACAATTTGTATTATAGTATCTGTGCATATTTTTCGTTTTAAAACATTCATTTTTTATGAGAAACTATTCTGTTTAAATGTTTTGAATACTAATTATTGATTTTTAAGATGAATATAGCAAAAATTGTTTCATATAAATTAATGTAGGTATATACATAAACATGTTATTAATAAAATATCAAACGATCAATGGGAAATATTTATTTTTTAGTTATTAGTAATATTACCAATAATTTATGGATGATTCATATACACACACACATACACACATATATATAAGTGCTTTATCTAAATAATAAAATAATTTGATCATTAGAAGTGTAAACTTGAGAACACAAATCTAGATAATATGCATTAGTGGATATATATTTGTGGCACAGTTATAATATAATAAATAGTTTTATAATTTTTACAAAAATGGTTAATGAAATAAACTACTTATAAAATTTGCTCTTAAATTGAGTAGAGTGTAATTCAATTTACGAAGACAGACAAATATATTTACTTTTAAGCCATTGAAGAATATAGATAACGAAATAGTATAAAGAGATTAGGCACTATAAATTTAGATACAAATGTCATACATTATTTATCACAATATGTAATTATCTTTCTTTTCTATCTATATATATATATATATATATAATTTTGTCCCTCCTAAAAAATTGAAATATTATACCTATGTTTATATTGGGTCAGAACGAGTTGGAGTTGGGTTGGAAAGTTTGGCCAGAAAACAATACACACTGATTTCGAAAAAAAAAAACACTGAATTATTGTAGGTTACCTTAATTTATGTACAAAACCTCGTTTTTTAAATGTGTTCGTAGTAATCGGATAACGTATACTTAATCCTAATACTTCCTACGTTTTTTTCATGCTTTCAAAGTATAGTTAATATATTTTTAAAAAAAAGAAATAATCTTCATACAGCTCTAGTAGTTGAGTAACCGTTGCAGCAGGTGTGTTGGGTATATTATATCAAATTTGAATGTAATATAATTATTATTGCATAAAAAAAAAATGTAATTATATAAATACGAGTATACAAGAGGACTTTTTTCATGTATTATACGTCATGTTATATAGTATACATAGCTAAATGGTTATTTTTAAATTAAAATTGTGAAAATAGAATTTTTTAGTTGAAAAATAATTAAAACACGAATAATATGTTATAAAGAAAAAAATGTACATTAATTAAATAAGCTATTTTAAAATCATTTAAGTATCTATATAGTATTGAAAAGTATAATGTGTGATATACCTCTAATATTAATGTAAATACTAAGCCTATTAAATCGCTTTTACTATCCGTTTTTACGAGTAGAACATTGACTTGAAAAATTGTTTAGCAGGATTCTCAATTCTAATCCATTGTTACTATTCTGCTATTTAATATTATTTCAATTCGTAATATACTAAAACGCACACATTTGATATTTAGAGACTCGTGTTCATATGATAATTTTTGGTGTAATAGTGTGTCTTATGTGTTGTGTTCACCTATAAAAATAATAATATATACAATAGGATTTACTCTGGCCACGATAGAAATATGACGAGGTGCTACGATCTATTTTTTTTTAGAATACATAACAGTGTAATATTCATTATTTATTAAGTATAACAAACCGTAAAAATCTAAAATGTGGCAATTATTTTGTTTATTATAATGCGAGTAGGTAGACGCTTTTGTCGGTCAATTCATACAATTGAAATAAAGTTTTTTTTCATATAAAATATCATTCATAATAGAATAATATTAATTTTGATTTTAAGTGGGGTAAACTATTGGATTAAAATGATGTGGTTTTTTTACACGTAATTTTTTTTTTTTGTTTAAGTACTAAAAAACACCGAACAATATAGTACACGACATGCATATGATATATAGAATGAAATCGAATGCATATCAAATATATAATTTTTGGATTTACATTTATGAGTTTTCCTACATGTATAGAGACCAAGTCAAAACACGACGAATTACTCGCATAATATAATCCTAAGTCCTAAAAGATAGTATTATTATATAATATGTAAGTTTATGTTATTCCAAATGCATCGTTACCTTTATTAGTTTTAATCTCAAAAGAAAGCTTTGAATGAAACGTTTTCTAGTCACTTTTAATAAGCACTGATCACTGTTCAAAAAATGGCGATTTATTGAAAATTATTATTAATTTTTATGATGAACATTTTCAAAAGTGTAATATAATATAGTCAAAAAGTATAAGTTGCAATTAAAATGTATTTAGGTAAATTCGTGTTAAACGTCAATCTTTGTCGAGTGCTATTAGTGCTATTAGTGCTATTCGAAATGATATTAAAAAATTTAAATTTTAAAGCACCCATAGTTATGAACATCAAACAAATTCGTCGTTTTCTTATTGATTGTGTATTTTGTAATTGCAGGTTCAAAAATGCATTACTGTATAGCATACCATACGAAATTCAATTAAATTTATATCAACATTCAGATAAATTATAACGTATAAATAAATACTAATAAAAGATTTTAAACTCGAGAAACTAGCAATGAATATTAAACAAACTTAACTGCTAACGCCCATTAATCTATAAAATATCATCAACAATGAATATTTAAATGGGATTATGCGTAAACTAAAGTTTATTTAAATTATAAAGTTGAACTTTGTATTGTCCGTAATACTATAACGACACATTGAGAGTAAAACTAATAAAAACAATACGTGGATTAATTAAATTCGTCTATAATCTATAATTTGAATCGTCCATTTAAATGGAACAATAATAGAATTGAATAATATTAAAATACCTATAATAAATATTATTAATATTGTGTCCATAATAAATTTAATCTCAGATTATTGCTAAGTATAATACATAATATTATATTATTTACGGTACGGCAATGGCTGTTAATGAAAAAAAAAATACGTGATTTTGAGTTTAAACTGTTATAAAATGTATACTTTTTTTCTTGACATGTAACAGTAGATATACATAAATTGACATTGTAAAGCTACATAATATACATTTGTTTTTTTATACTAATGTAATTCCAAACATAAAAATATCGATAATATAATAAACGTCTTGTTAAAAAAAAAAAAAAATTGGAAATATTTCAATTATTCGAAGGGAGATTGTTAAATTTCGTTTTTATATCATTTACAACTCAAAATTTAAAATAAATTACTTTTAAATGTATTTGTTTTTTTGTAAATCATTATTAACTTTTTCATAAACATTTATTGTATGTATCTACGTTCTGATACGACGCTGCTTGTATAATACGGCTAATACATTTTATTATTTCTAATAATAAATAGGAACTAGATCGATAGACACATTTTCTTCCTAACGAAAATTAATCTAACCTATTTAGTTTAAAATATTTGAAAATTAATTATTTTTATTTCCCACGAACCGAAATCGTAGGTTTTATTTAAAATAAATAAAATCAGGAAAATAATATATAATCAGTGTCATCAAATATGATGTATTTATTGATAATTAAAATGAGGGAATTTTTAGTTATTTGGAGGACTTGTTCATACAAAAAAGCTAACAGGAAGTAATTAAATGGATGATTTCACGGAATATAATGATGGTCATCAACCGTAAATCGTGTTTAATAACAGTACTTTATTACATGATAACAAATTAATATTTTGTATGTAATCCAATGGTATTATTTTGTGATAATACTAACCTTGTAATTTAATATGTTGTTAATTCAAAATATATATCTAAAAAAAATAAGAACACTATTTTTACGATTTCACAACTATTTTACTTTTTATTTTTGATAAGATACGTTTTAAAGTAAATAAATAGTATGCCGTTTTCCGAAGCGAATAAATAACTGACTATACTTGAGTTTGTATAAATTATCGCGAAATCATCACATCACGTTATCGTTGTGACTGTCCATCATACGGCTTTTCCCCCGTAAAAAGGTGATAGAATTAAAAAATAAGAATGCGATTTGGACATCATGAAAATAATGAGATTGCACAGCGATCTTTTTTTAACTTGCTGTCAACATCTCGTATGCATCAAATGGACAGGAAATAATGATTATTCATCGAATTTAAAATAAATTACAATTGTATTATCCACACAATTTATATCGATTATAATAGTATATGACTAAATTGTATTGATAAGATTTCCTAAACAACTTTCATTTTATTATACTGTGATTGAATTGAATTGCATTTATATTTAAACGAATTTCGTTTTAGATTCATTATAGAGTGATCATGGCCCTCGTGTTTTAAATGACGCCACAAATTCTCAAAACAAAAAATAAATCCATAAACCATTTATTTTAATATTATAATATAATAGATATATTTCCGGATAGGTCACTTGTTAACAGTGAGTTACGGTCACGGTCTATACCAGCCACATGTCTATAGATAATAAAATAATATATAGGACAAACTTATATTAATTACATATGGGTACTTGGTCTTCTTTGGAGGAAAAGAGATGGACAGTTTTTGGATAAAACAACACTATATCAATGAACCTACACGTTTGGAAAAAAGGTAAGGATAATTTTTTACTTTGGTTGGAGAGAAACAGAAAACATGGTCAGCTTTTGAAGTTATGTACTAAAACAATGAAAATAATAAGCTTCAATTGACGTTTTGAGAAATTTTCCTCACAAGCGTTCTCCACAACGACGATATATTTTCGAAGGTCGAATATTATATCATGCTGAATCGAAGAGGTATTTTTCTTTCTAAATCGGTCACTTCACGTTTTGTTTGTTTCTAATAGCTTCTTGTAATATGTATTAAACGTGCTTGGCACCAAAATTCGTAAATCAGTCCCCACGTTCAGTTGCGTGCAAACGAAAACATAGTGGTAAGATATATTGGCACTATTATTTTTCTATTTTATTAATACTACCGTTGGTTTTCCACAACTTTTCCGCCGAGATTAGCTTAGAATAGTAATTAGTAATAAGTAATAAGTAGTGAACATTGAAAAATTGCAAGATATCTCGGCATTTGTGAAATATTTGGCTCGTGATATACAAGATATCAGTGATATAACTCACACATTGTATAATTTAATATAATGTATAAATATCTATAACTCGTGTAATCGTGTAAAATAAAAATGGATTAGGATAATATTTTTATTTATAAAATTGTATTTGCATTATTGGTAATGCGCAGCTGTACATGTAGCTAAGAACTAACATAATTTAGAAGTTATACAGATAAATATATATAGATAACCTTTTCTAAACACGTAACATACGAATAATAATTCGTTTTATCACACTGTGAAGTTTAGTTAAAAGAACATATATGAGATGTGAATAATAGTTTACAACGAAACGTTAAACTATAAAAAATAAAATCTAGAAATATAATATCACGCCTAGAAAAATATATGTTTAATGTGTATCAATCATACTAAAGAAACAAGCAAGGTTCTTGCAATTTTTCATAGGACTTGAGTTTTAAAGCACTGACACTGATAGACTAGAGTACACTTGACATACTTAAATAACATTGCTGTTTTGTTTTCAATTGTTTTTATATATGTTTTATTTTATTTTAGAAGGAAATGTGACAAATATACTAAGTGAATTTTTTTTAATTTGTCTACACAAATATTAATCTTACCTAGCTGAGATTACAGTGTTCAGAAATAGGTCAATTTTTTGATACAACTCGCCGTAGTGCCTTACAATCGTGTAAATTATATAATATGAATCACTAGTTACAAGAGTTGCTACAAATCAAATGTTTCCACGTACTTTGAGTATGTTATATAAGGTTATCAATATAAATATATTTAATTTTTCAACACGTTTTATACTTTACGGTGACATTTTAAGGGGTTCTGCCTGGAAGAGTTTTTCGATTACGATGATTTTGATCTCTCAACTATTAAATTGTATTTGCTGATAATTTATAATTCTATAATGTGTGCAAAGGACTCTTATCGGAGAAAAGTTTTTATATTTTTTTCATAAATAATAGAAAATTCAAGACAACACGGACATATATGATTAAATTTAATGTTTCAGTATTAAGTATTAGTTACCATGAAACAGTTAAATACAACTCTGAACAATTATATATTAGTAAAAATAGAAGTTTACATCTTTTAGGTTTTAAGATATTTGTATAACTTTAGGTGGGTATTGAACTAAATTATTACTCGTTTTATTTAGCTAATACAAATGAATAATTTCTAACGCATATTTATGGAAATTTATTGTTATCTATTCTATAGGTTGGTACAAATAATTTAAATGAAATAATAATGTTCAGCGTTCCAATAGAATCGAAAAACATGTGCTGTGCACTTTTGGTCGCTTATTAACACAAGCAGTATAAAAGTTTTGGATCGGATGTGTTTTGTTGTGAACAATCCGTAAACGATATCAGAAATCAACAAAACCGCAATAACAAAACATAAAGATAATACGTGTTTTGGAGAGGATTTTTTTATATATATATAAATATATTAATATAACAACGTTGCAAAAGCACGTTTTCAATGGTGGACACAGGGGTGGTAGAAAAATATCATAAACAAAATACAAATTTAATACAATTTTGACGGTTACACGATCATATTAGAAAGATATCAGTATTCTCGCCCGAGTTAAAAAAAAAAAAACCATTATATCGATGTCCAGTGACGTATATTATAGCCACCATGTTGGGCCAGCAGACTACCATTGCTTTACTATACATCACACAAAATATATTATACCATATATACTTGTCCGTCCAGGGTTGGCGCGGATCATCAGCGAGCGATTTCAGTCGTCTCCGTCGACGACCACAACGACGACGTTGCCGCGCCAATAAGTCAAGACGTGTTCACAAAGTACCCTACTTACACATTCCGCGAAGCTTTTCCCCATAGCTGGTATAGTTTTTTTTTTTTTACAAATACACTTGTTTTTCTATATTTTTTTTATGGGAAAACACTCGTATAAACACGCACACATCAAATCGGTAAAAATGTACGTTATAATAATATTATATTACCGTTTATAAAGTCGCTGATCATAATATTTTATTGTTTTAAATGTTCTCACGACCATAGAAAATAATAATATAACATATTAAGGTCAAATAATACAATAATATTTTTTATAGGTTTCTCGAGTACTATTTATTAATATAACAAAGATTTTAATAAGTGGTAATAAAGAGTTGTAAAGAATCTAACAATAAAGAGAACGTTTTCAAACGGTTTTAGTTCGTGGCGATGATGATGAATATAATGTATTACCGATGTGATATTGAACAATTAATCGTTTTTGCATTTATAAAATATCTATGCAATAAAATAGTGCATACAAAAATAATTTGTGCATTTTTTACGTTGTACGTTATATTATAATAATAGGTATGTCGGTGCAAAAAGTTTGTTTTTACAATGCTATTTTTTGAATATAATTTCAGATAGTAAAGATCTAATGATTTCACGTAATTGCTTTTTTCTTCAAAAATAAGAAATCGTAATTAATTGGTGCTTTACCATTTTAGAAATTGAACAGGTTATTTTTTGACTTTGTTACCATGCCAGTGATAAGTTATCACCGATAACTAATTATTGAAATAATTCAAAATACGTGTTCAGATCGTTTAGAAATTGTATTGGATCTTTTTTTATATAAATATGTACGAGGTATACTATATTTTTATATTTAGCATATTGATATGCATATATACGGTATCGCATACTATTGTGACGGGTACTCGTATAGTCGTATATCGGATTTAATTGACATAGCGTGGACGTGGGACTCGATATAATATAATAAAATATATATAAATCGTATATTTACTCGTTGTAAGTGAAAAGAAGACCTGTTCGTTTCACCTCTCGATTTATCATTATTTATTACACGATATTGTCCGATGTGTGTGTCTCTTCCACTCACTACACTATATCGCCGTACTCGTATCGTCTATAATAATACGTTATGTATATTATGTTATATGGTTTGTATATATCTCGTTCAAACGCTGGGACGCTGTCTGTTCACCATATACCACGAAGCGAGCACACCACTACTACCACTACCGTAGGTCGAGCTGAACTTGTTAATTTGTAGCCCGCCATGTCTATCCTTCGCATAAATAACGCATCCGGTCTGCGTGTTTGACCACTATTTCTCGGACGTCCGTCCTATATGCTGCCGTCGCCATATTAACCACAGCGTGTTGCAGTTTCAGTATATAAAGCATCTGTATATATATATAGTTCTGTCAGTGCTGTTAGGCGGTAGACAACAGATTAACGCAATCTCATTAAAAGCGTTTTGTTTTTATTTTGTTTTTGTCTCGCTCGTTTAACCCCTTCGAATACCATTATAATAATATAGTTTCTCAACTTTTTACTGCGAATGATAACAGTTATAAACAGAATTATTTTACCTAAACTAAATTGTTTTATAATTAAATATGTAATTAACCATCAAAGTAATCACTGTGAAAACTTACTATTGCTAAGTAAATATATATATATATTATTTTTCTGACGTATGTTGTACTAATTGACATTTTTCATAATGATTTTGGAAAACTGTTATTTTTTTAGATATTTACAGAGTAATTAAAATGTCTTTTATGTTTTGTTTTTGATTATCTGAATTTTGCTATTTAAAGTTTTGTTATGTAGGTAAATATTTAAAAATTTTAATTACAAATTTTCATTTGAAATATTCAAATATATGTGTAACTAAGTACTATGCACGTTTTAAAGCTTAGTTAGGTGTATCCTATGTATAATATTATATTATAAAGGGGTCACTGAAGTCTTTAATTCTAATTCAGATTTCTTATGGTAAATATACCTAAAAAAAAAAAAAAATACTAAAAATAAAATTTATCACATTGCTATTATTTTACTCTATAATTTCCTATCGGTCAATGTTTGTCTTCCACTTTTAAGGTTTAATTAAAATTTAATAAAAATATAAATGTACTGTTTCATGTTATGTTTACCTTTATATATGTCGTTAGTAATTTTATTCCGGCGATTAAGGGTACCAATTTCTGGTTTTTTGTTTGTTTGTTTTATCGATTACTCATGTTTTATAGCAAAACCGTCAGCAATATAGGTAGTTGGTTTGAACGGCAAATTGTTTTAAAATCAGCATATTATACCTACTGTGATTTAGCATAATTAGCTTGTCTGATTTCGGCACAGTTTTTATATTAATATAGTAAATCAGATTCCTGCTATGATAAACTATTGATTATTCAAAATTTAACTATTCTAAACGGAGTACTACTCCGAAATAATATTAAACGGTATAATTGACTGCCAGTTACGTATCTTAACTGCTATTCGTTACTGTTTCAAACCACACTGTTGCTTAAATATAGTACAACCTAGGTGCTGTGTGGCTTTTAAACAATTGACAAAGTCTATAAGGCAGAACTATTTAAATAATCCAGGAATGTTTAATCTAAAATTGTTTTTCTATGTCAACTGTTATAACTAATAATTATACGATTAGTTATATATTTATAATAACAATACAATACATTTAAATGACAGATTTATCATAAAATTTATTGTGTAATATACCTATACCTACTTTTGAAATTTTAAATTTATTGAATAATTTCAAAAATAAATATTTTTTTCTCTATAGTAAATAAAATGTATATAAAAAATATTTTCGTTAAAACAAAAAAAAAATAATAATTATAAAAATGATATAAAATAAATAATTTATGATATAAATATATATATCTTTGATGTAAAAATGTATTAGCAGTTTTTTTTAAATTTTAACAACTTTTTACGACATGTAAGTAAACACTTTAACACAAAAACTACAAATCAGTAAATTTAAATTAAATCTTTTACAATTTATTTTCATTTCATTATTTTAATTAATTATATGCAGTTGTATCAATATACTTATCACCTTCTCTCCCAAACATATAAAAAGTAGACATAAAAAAACATTAACAATTATTCATAATTAATATATTTTTTCATTATTTGTCGGCAGTTGGCAGATGAAACTGAAAAATGGGTATTTAATTGGCAATTCTGATTGAGTAATTTATTACACTCATCCAGCATCGCAAATTCAAATGTTACCTCTTATAATGACATATTGACCGAATCTATAATCAGATTATGAATATTCACTATGAAAAATTTAATGTGGTAGACTATAACAGTCAATAAAATATAGTATATGAAAGTTTGCTATTTGAAATTCAACGATTTATCGTCGTTTGCTATCAAATCTTGTAGCTAATACCATCACAGAATGTTGTTTTAAAGCCACCTGCACAGTGATGTACCGAAATTGCCTATATACCGTGCCGGCCAATAGACAAATTAATTTTAATTAAGTAATGATAATAATATTATTATTGTTTTAATATTAAAAAGTAAAAATTATAGAGAATAACATCAATATGTATTATTATACAAATTTCGTTTTGTTATGAATAAAAAATTGTAAGCTCCAAGTTTTTTCTCACCCCTTGCAATGTCACCACTGTTCATTATTACTTATTTTTTTTACAAATAACAAATAATTTTAAAAAATATTTATAATAATACATTTTACAAAAACGTCATAAAATTGTGGAGAGTAAGCCGTAGTTTTGTCAAATATACGTGATGAGAAAACCTATAAAATTTAATTTCATCGAAGGTTTAGTCGTCATGTTGACGTATTCCAAAGGGAATGTGAAAAGCTGTTGTATGACAGGCTATAGGTCACTACTCGACAATGCAGGACACGTTCTTCTACTACAGAGGTATTTCAAAACATTCTAAGTAATATTTTTATTTATTCTAATGGTTTTTTTTTATTTTACCAGACACTGCAGTACGCCATACAAATTAGAAAAAATAAATATATTATATTTATTATTGGTTATAGTGTCTTATCTGTATTGTTAACAGTATACCTTTACTATTATTGCAATATTACTAATATTCATCGGGGTATTCATTTTTTAATCTCGTGTTATACTAAAATTACTAGAAAAATAATTCACTTATTTAACTAGGTATTTTATTTTAAGCATAATAATTTAATAATAATTTTCCATGATGTCGAGTAGCACGATAATATGCTATATATATATAAAAAAAATTAAGTTAGGGCGTTACTTACTTTATATTGATATAGTTTGTTATTTATAAAAAAATAATGATCATTAGTAAAATACATCTGAATGTTTATTGATATTGATATTATAAAAAAATATTTTATTTAATTGTTCGTATGTTTAATATTAAATAATATAATACAATATGTAAGTTATTAGTAACGATAATATGATATATTATTCACCGTACAATATACATTGTAGCCACTATTAAATTCACTAAAACGTATCGTAGTGAATAAGATATTCATATTTATATTGCGTTTCTATTCATTAAAGACAGTAATAGTGAAAATAGCTATAGAATTTCATAGTATTGGATTCATGTGATTGACGGGGGCCCCCGAGGGTTATCCATAATTGTATAACAATATAACAACCATTTACCTAGTGAATTTCAATTAATTGTTAACCACTTCAATAAGAGATAATAACGGAACCGAAACCGAAACTGTGCTTTGTAAAAGCAGATTAATATAGCACAATATATACAGTGATACTATATTAGTATAATATTATGCATAGTAGATATTGCGCTAGGGTTTCGTGTAATATGAGTTCCAAATATTTTGGTTGATGAAATATTTATTAATAAAAAATGTTTTCACTGAATGAATTATTAATTAATCTCAGTATTTGTATAACCACAGTCGTATTAATATTTAATAAATAAATAAATAAATAAAATAAAATAATTAATTAAAAATGTTGCTTAGGCCTATTTGATTTCAGTACACATCGCAGTTTTATATTTTAAGAAGTTAAAACATTACAGTGTATATTGTTCTCAATCTCAAATAATATGTTAATAAGACTACGATTATAATCAGCATAAAATAAAAAAACTAAAACTTAAATTACAAGATAACTAACCATTAACAGATAATAATTAGCTAATTATTATCTTCGTTTTTATAAAAATTTGCAACGCTGGATATTAATAGTTTACAATCTAACTCGTCGTTGTTGAAGTATAATTTATAATTCTATGTTTAAGTACGTTTTTTCCCTTTGTTTTAAATATACAGTCTAAAACTCCATGTACAATAAGTGTATGAGCTGGGTTTAATTGTACATTGAACAGCTTGATGAAAGAAGCCATTAGTGATACTTTCTATTTTTTTTATTTTAAAGTATGAATTTAAATAAACTTTTTTGTTTTCTATGACATTTCATACCGTTAGCTTAACAAATATTTTTTTTTTTGTTTAAATATTTAAATTGAGAATACAAATAATAATAATTAAAAAAAAAAAAAAAAAAATTAAATCACATCATTAAAATGAATAAATCCTTCGCTCTGTTCTGTGCTGTACCTAAAATTGAAAACTTACTCGTTATGAATAAATATGCACATGCAGATATATTATTATACTATTTACTAAACACTGTAAACGAAATTTTAAATTATTGTTATGCTAATGAAAGTTTTACATTTAAAATAATATTAAATTAGTCAGAATACGGTGCATTTTTTTTTGATTCATAAATAATTCAATAAAATCGTTATTATACAAAAAAAAAAAAGTGGGACAAAATTCCAGTGGTACCTTTAAGTCATTTATGTTATTATAAAAAGTATACAAAATAGTTATGTGGTTATATGACCAATTTGGCTTGTACTTACTCTTTACGAGTTATGCTAGAGTTTAATACAACATTATATGTACTTATGATTTTCCGATACATGTTCCATACTATAATTATATTACCATTCATTTTATTGTGATTTAAGAAAAAAAACTTTATATTTTATAAAAAACATATTTGATAATGATTTGTTACATGTCTATTGCATATAATATTCATTAATACGGGCAATATGTTAACGAAAAGTCATTATTGCAAAGGGAAATTTTGTTTGAGGTTTAATTATTTTAAGATATACGTAAAATGAACGCTAACAAGGATAATATAAATTTTTGATTGCCAATCTTTCTCATTTTTTTTTTTTTTATCATTCACGTGTTTTTCTCTAACAGGCATTTTAATTCGTTTTAACTTGTCAATGTCAATCGATTTTATTCATAATCGTATAAATAAATAATAGTTTTTGTATACTCATTTTATGCCAATTATAAAATTAATCACATTTTTTTAAGGTTTTTTTTAACAAATAAAAATAGCACAATCACTATATATTATATTATAATATAATTACTAAAAATATATAACACATTTTATAGATAGGTACCCTCATCACTCGACTAACAAATATAATATGGTTTGTGTAATTATTTTTAGATTAGTTTTTTTTGTCATGTTATATTGGTACTTGAAAAATATTATTAATGACATTTTTTCGGTGTTTTCGATTTGAATATCGCTTACAATAATCGCCGTCAGTACCTAATATTTTATAAACGTTATACTTGTGTAAATATTTATCGATAAATTATTAGCATAATACAGAGAGGTAATTTTACTTTCGTCACCACATCACGATCACGTCTAATCATAATAAATTTACCGTGACAGTTGCGAAGCGTTTAGGATTTATATTAAAAAAAAAAAAAATACTACAGCACAGTTTTTAAAAACTCCGTGCACACGCCTTTCTCCATATAGACATTCTCGGAACAGAAGCTTAACTTGGGCACGCGGACCTGCAACCATTGGATTGTAATCACTGATACGAATCCGATCGTTTAAGGATACACGTATTATAGTGCGCAACATCATAATATATCATCGCGATACCATAACGACACGACGTGTCGTGTAAATTTCGCTCCTATTGTTATCGCTTTTCGTGTTCCACAAAAATTATTATTACAACGACCAATGCAGCGGTTTTCTGTCGAAACCGAAACAGCGTAATGCGAGTAAACTGTCGGTCGGTCGATCGGGGCGGGACGGGAGGGCCATTCCACTCGCCCCCCGACCATCAACAATCTACCACCCCATCAGACGTATTATATTCTCGAAAACGTGTAAAAGACGAACGGCAATATACGGTAGCAGGTATGTACTTGTTGGAAAACACCCGGAGCATATAATATATTATTATATTGTAAGGGATTACTGTATAGGTGTGTACAGGGTGATTTGCCAAAAATGTTCACCTCTACTTTTTTTTTATCCTTTATAGTAAAAATGAATATCACGATAACTCAGAATTCTCAAAAAAGGTAGGTTACTCTAGACAATATTTTTATATAATACAGTAGACGCCGCTTATAAGACTCACGGATATAAGGTTCAGTCGCTTATTAGACTCAAAATCGTCTGGAACAGTCCGGACGTATCAAAATACATTAAAAAAAAAAAATCGGTTATAAGACTCAAATTTCGTAAAATAAACTTCTTTTGGATATAATTTAGAAATAAATTGGTATTGAAAAATTAAATAATATTCGTGTTGATTATTTCTAGTTTCTGTTGATACCTTATAACGTATAATAATTTTTTAATTTTTTTCAAAATAAATAATAAATACATTATACATACATCCTTTATATATTTTTATTAATGTATAATTTTTATAATATTTTTATATGTAATATTTACCTATTATAATTTTAGACTTTTTTTTATCAGGATTATTAAATTTATTCAATAATAAGTATGTAATATGTATGTGTTAAAGTATTAAAATTAAAGCAAAATATGTAGTAAAATAAAATTTATAAATACGTAATTAATTTTTTTTTCCATTTCACCTATAAGATTCATTCGGTTATAAGACTCACTGGTCCCAAAGTGAGTCTTATAAGCGGCGTCTACTGTATTTAGATTGTATTGGTACTATTTTAAAGAATATCTAATAGAAAATATTATTGTTTCTAAAATCATTATTTTTTTTTGCTTTAAACAGTAGTAAAGATGTTATATTTTTTTAAATTTTAGTTGAATATCTTAAATCAAAATTCGTTCAAATAGTTTTTAGGTTATTAAGCATTATATTTCACAATGTTAATTTTTTTTTTTTGTTTCTAGGGCTATGATTGTACGTAATACATATACAATTAAACTGAAATCGTGGATTCTATTATACTGGCAGATCGTTTTCACACTTTTAAAAATTTCTAATATTTAAAACCTTTTATTATCAAACCATGATATTTCGATACAAAATATTAGAGCATACATGCAATAGGTTTGAAAACTAGAATTAGAATGAATTCATAAAGTAAGATCATGAAATGATGTAATGTTTTGCGAATCACTCTGTATATAATAGAGGTATATCGGTGAAAAGTACTCTGGGTTAGGTACTCGTAACACTGAAAAACCTCTTATTATAGTAATATAATATAAATTATAATACATTCGCGCCACAATGTAATGTATGTTTTTAAAACAATAAATAATAAAAAAAAAAGATTACGTGATTATAATATGGTCGAAATTTTTTTTTTACATTTAAAAATATACATCTTCATAAACACCTATGTATGTAACGCGTAATTCTCGACTTTTATAACCATTTTTTATAATATACGAAAAAATAAGTGAAATGAGATACGATAGCTAAAATATCATCAAAGTTAATTATTATTTTATATTATATATTTTACATAATATAGTATAAAAAATAAAACATTTTGAGATAACATGATTATATAGTATGTTGTACGTTGTACTTAGATTTTTAGTTGCATTTTTTATATTTTGTTGTTTACCCACCGGTCGTATTTATAATTTTTTCCTAAAACATGAATTTTAGGTATAAGTGCTAAATAATATAATACATATTATAACTTTAAATATATGCAATATGTACATATATTGATATTATTGTGTAAATGGATATTATAAAATTATTGAATTGGATAGATTTCTGGTTAAACTTGTAGTGGTTTAGAGTGTTTTATGTATTTTCTTATATTAATATTTATAATGGAATAAATTATTTTTGGTTGTAACAGAATATGGAGACGTGTGTTGTTGATAAAACATAATAACTTTGAAATAAATGGAATTAATATTTTGAACATAGGCCATAGCCCGGCCTCACACACGGCGTGTATTATTGCTCATTTTGTGTGTAATTACCTTTTCTGATAGATGAAGTGCTTCAAAAGTTTTATATCCGTGGTCGAAATAAAGGTTACATTTGGCATATGATACATTATTACAGTGTACGTTTAAAAGTAATTTTGGAAATTTTCAACGATGAAAACTACAGAAAAACTATGACCGGACTTTTCCAAGAAGAAAAGTTTTTGTGTAAAGTTCCAACTTTTTAATTATCCATAGAAGACTTGAAATTTGAACCGATTAGTTATTTTTGAACCCATTTTATAGACGTGATTAACTTTTTAAAGAAACCATTTTTAATAAGTACACGATTATTTAATGCTAAACATTTGATTTTTTTTTGTATAATCAAAAAATGAACCAAAAAAGCAATTTACAATTTAGATTTACAAATTATGTTTTTTTTTAAAAACTTAAAGGTTATATTTTAATATATTTTTTATCATGTTAATTATTTTAACAACGCTTAGATTTATGGTATTCAATTAAAATTTTATTTTGAAATTTCATATCATCATAACATAATATCTATTACAATAATTACGTTAATACTCATATATAAGCAGATATTTAGGTTTTTTCTCTCCAAAATTTGCCGATTTGATAGTAGTGTAAGTTGAATTTACATTATTTTATGCATGACTATAATATGTTCAATAATACATGTTGAAAATATTTCCACATAAATTTTATTTATGAGCAAACAAAATGTTAAAATGTCATATAAACACTATTGTAATCCGGGCTCAGAGCTCAGAATCGTTTTTCTAATGCGATTATTTATCATTTTTATTTTACTTTTTTATTTGAATTCGAAATAATAGTAGTAGAACTATTATTGCTCGTCCTTGGCCTGAGACAAGGGAGACATAATACACGATGTTGCTCGTATTAGCCAATTAGCAAGCTGTATTATTGTTTTATTTTTTCAGTCCAATCTGTTGCTATGATTGCAGGAAGAATAATTTTAATTATTGAATACAGGATTAAAATACGCTGTTGATTCGCTTGAATTTTTAGACTTAAATAAAAACCAGATCATATTTTTTTAAATTTAATTTAAAATTAATATAATGAAAATAATATGAAAAATGTATAATAAATGATCATAGTCTTCCATCGAATTTGATAATATGTATTTTAATATACGAATATGTAAATCATTCTAGACTGAACAATTTTGATAAAATATACATGAATTATATTTGAGCATAGACTGAGAAAATGAAATAAAAAAAAATGTAGCTTCTTTTGTATTATGGTCATAATATGCAAAAATATTAAGCATACACCGGAAGAATAAAATAAAAGTGTTATTGTACGGGAAAATCCACCAGGATTTGTCACCTATATTTTACTACTCAGCTTATCGTAGAAATGTTCTAAATTTAAAGTTACAATAACAGCAAAAAAAAAAAAAAAAATTGGTCACCGTCCAGAAAGCTAGACATTATATGCTTAATGTGGCTTATGGGGATTCCACTGATTCTCGTATATTTTATTAGCCCCAAGAGTCCAATTTTGAATGTACCGTATAAACTAAATTTCCACTTAAATAATATAAATATAATATGTGTATCTAATGAAATGATTTTTAATCGTATTTTCATTACTTTTGGGTTAAGTATTTTTGTCTAAATCATAGAAATCACATTAATATAATAAATATCATGATGTCCAAATTTATAACAAAATGTACAACAATAATTTATATATGTTTTATCCATTAAGTGAAATCAATTTTTTTATGATCAGGATGTGCAGATATAAAAATTTATTTTTGTAGATCGTGAATTTACCAGAAAATTGTACATTTGGTATGAATATTATGAGATAAACAGTTATTAGTGATTAAACAGTAAGTAATTTTGTTTACTTCAAAAATCTTAAGAGAATAAGCTCTCATCCGAGAATGAACTAATATTGATAATAATATGAACCTTTTGATATATACAGACTTAGGGTGGTAGGGAGAAGACTACAACTTATGTCTTTTAATGAACCTTGAATAATCACGAAGGAGTTAATAATAGTAAATTTCAAGGAGAACACTAAATGGTATAAGGATTGGATATAGGAGAACTCTGATGGACAACATATTTTTACCAATCCAACAATCGGTTTTGTTCAGCCAAGAAAAAAATTGTTGGCTTTAAATCGCTTGCGAACTGGCTACGAAAGCTGTATAATCATATAATGTATAAATTGAAATTACATATTACCCCTTTCTATGGGTGTGGATACGAATCACAAACAATCTCTCATAGAGACTGAATTTCGATCTATGCATCCGAAGTACCCTAAATCATATTCAGACAGTTTAAAATTAAACTTAAGCGTTGTATTAGGAATTAAAAATACCCAAAGTTAATAGAGAGTTGAACAAAACATAATAATTGTGTGATCATGGAATAAAAACAAAAAGGATCACAAAAACTTGGAACAAAGTATGGTTTACTTAAAGTATAGTTAAGCAGTGAATGTTTGAAAAAGTCAATAACTCAATTATTTATATACAGTAAAAGATAAAATTTAATTTTTCTGTTAACTAACTCTTTGTTTAAAAATAAAAAACAATTATCAACGATCTTATAAGACTAACAATTGCAAGATTTAAACAAATGTATATTGTCTATTTAGTAAATTTAGTAATATAGTATAAGATCCAATTTGAATATGCGTCAACTTACTTTACGTATAACTGAAAAAATATTTATTTTTTAGTGTTTTGTTACACATTTGTATTTATATTTATTTTTTATTTTAAATCATAATAAAATATTAAAATATTTATTATTCAATAACATATACACCAAGCAGTTTTATAATGGAACTTAGGCTAATCGGATTACTGATAATGACAAACATTACTCTCAAAATAAGATTGCCTCTGTGTATTATTTTGTAACATTTGAGCGACTAAGTAAATTAGCACCTAAGTGCTATCTCGTCGTTAGCAAATTTGATACTATGATAAAGTGTAAAAGTACGTTGTATGTATACTACATTTGCTAAAAACATTGTTCAAAATAGGAAAAATTGAAAATTTATTAAATAAAAAAACATGATAATAATATAATATAAGTATATTTTGACCAACTATGATAAAATAGTGAAAAAAGCTAAGTTTTTTTGTACAACACATATTATGTAAAATTTCAGTAATATTTACTGAAATTGAACAACGAAAGAAACAGAAAAAATACTTAATTCAACAAATAGAAAAACAATTAACATGTATTTAAAATAATATAATAGTTCTAATTTAAAATGTCTTTATTTTCATATAAAATAAGGTTTTGAATAGTTTTGAGAACTTTTGATTGACTCTTTTGAACATACAATTAAAGTCACTTCTATGGAAGATTATTCTTTTTGACTAAGATTGACAATCCGAAATACGATCTAAGAGACACGCTCGGCAACATCATTTATTGATCATTTATTATTTTGACTTGCTGCTATCCATTGATCAGTACGCGTTTTTGCAGACATTAAATCAAAATTAAATAAGATATTAAGAAGGTAGATAAATAAGACGAAAATAAGATAAAATGAACTCAAACATTGCTATGATTCATTAAGATTCTGAATAAATCAAAAATTTAATCAAACTAGAACAATTTAATAGATAATTGGCTATCTGATGGTAATATACACTAATAGTATGATTTAGTTTAATATAAATTTATGTCAAGCTTTATATACATTTCCGTATGCATACTTCTTGACTTATTAAAATAATAATTACAAATTGTACGCTTTACAATAATAAATAAAAAAAAAAATGATATACGTACAATTTACATGCGTTGAAATATTGTAAGCATCTAAATTCCAAATGATGTGACATCCTTTTTACCTTTTTATATACATATACCTACAAGTAAAGCAAATTATTTATTTATTTTTTGAATTATCTTTCTTTTAGAGTCTTTTATACTTTTTGGATAAACAAATTAACAGCTTAAAACTCTCCATTCTAAATTCTAATTGTTTAGTACCGAATAACAAGATTCAATAAAAGATAAGTTATGGGCATACTATTTGTTGAACGGTACTCGATTACCTTTACACAATTTAAAAAAATATTAGTAACCTACTGAATTGTTGATAATAAAAATATTATGTTGTACTACAAAGTATGTTAGTGTAAATTGTAAATACAAGTAATCATTAACGAAGAATCGTTTTTTTTCTTTTTAATACCAAGATTTCTCATCGATTTGAAATTTAACACATCCATTATAATATTAAAGTGACTTACTTCACGAAGAAGTACACTCAAAATATTCTATACAGTAGACCAAGTTTCTAAGATTTTATTAATTTAAATATGGCTGAATAGAGTGGCAGGAACTTCAACAGAGAGAATGGGATTTTAATTATTTTACAATATTTAAACATACACACGAATATTATCATCAAAAAGTAAGCTTAACACGTTTCCTGGTGTTCCTAATTAGTGGTTTATTTCATATACTTCCAAGAAATTAATTATGTATAAAAATTAATTTAAAAACTAACTTTTTAGTTTTAAGTTATATTATATTATACTATAGTATTAGTATTGCGGTTATGTATTGTATAGTTACTATACAACACATAACCACAAAGCATATCGTTATTTTTATACGCGTTTCAACGGTGTTATTTATCTAAAGAAAATTGCGCGTGTGTGTACTTCAAAATCTATTTTTTTAGTTTTTGAACTTTTCGCCATTCCGGAAAGTATTAACCGAAGAAAAGAAAACATAGTTTGAAAATCAATATCTTCATCACTCAGATCAGAATTTATTTTTTCTAAAGTTTTAATGACATCATTATCGTCTAGACGTGAAAGGGTAAAGCTACAATTTAACTCTATTACAAATAATAACTGTTGAATTGTATTCTCTAATATTATTTAGTTATTTTAGAGGATATATTTTATAAAAAGTATGTAATCTCAATAAAGAAATGTTCCTACTTAATGCGTTTTGTCTTTACTATGGAAAGTAATACTTATTTATTTTACTGCGTATTAGTGCAAAAAAAAAGTGATAGTTGTAGTCAGAAAGGAAATATTATATTCAAGTATAAAATACTGTTTTTAAAGTCCATAACGTATAGCGTAAATAGTAAACACGTTACAAACGATTTGACTACTGTAGTAAACGTTTTCAAAACCATAAAAATAAAATTTTTTTAACATAAAACTCATTTAATTATAGTCTCGGAAGTCTAAAAAAAAAAAAAAAATAATAATAAATCAATATGTATATATTATAATATACATATTAAAAACGTGGAAGTGACTTACTAGAGTAAAATAAAAAGTTATATATCAACTGGGCAGTGTAGCATTAGGTATAAAATATAAAAGTAACAACTATAAGGTTGTCCGCTGGGAGGCATCTTTGATTATTTCGTTATTCGGTTAATGCAATTTGAACATTTCACCGTAGATACATTAAAATATAAATTTTATATTTTAAAGATGTTCGCAAAACATTATGAAATAAATATTGAGTTATAAAAGAGAAGTTAAAAACGTTTATTGAAAGAAGAAAGTTTTTATTTTGTACTAATGCATAATATTACGTATTATTTTGATTTCATATTTCATTTGCGGGTTTATCATGAAATAAAAGATTATAACTTGTGCTTCGTTAGTAAATTCACCTTGAACAGACCTAAAGTCGATATTTATTAAGTGCCTAAACTAAAGTTGTAATTAATATTCTATAGGATGTGTTTTTCTTGCTAATATTTCATAAAAAAAAAAAAAAAATTAAAAATACGTGTTATATCTTCCAAATGTGTATTCGTCATTATACATTTATAAACAGTTAATTAATGAAATAAAATAAATAAAATCTAGTTTTATTTTTAAAACTAAATAGGTGTTTAATAATTTGTTTTAGAAACACTAAAGGCCCAACAAGCGTAAAAAATAACATAGTTAAATGTTAAATAATTTTAGTGGCAAAAGTGTTTCTGAAAAAAATATTATTTTACAACATTATGGTTAAATTTAATTTTATATAAATGGGATATAATACTACAAATATTTTTACTTACAATATTCATGATTTTTTCCTATAATTATAACAATGAATTTTAATTTTTTTATTTGGTCAAAATATTTACGAAAAAATATATATATTAAGACATAATATTTTTTCCAAAATTAACTATTGTGAAAAGTGAAAATAATATCTAATTTTCAATTTTTTCGTACTGCTTTTAAATAAAATTTTATATAATATTTTGTATTAACTATAATATATTGACCTTAAAATATTATATTTTCTTGCTGTAATTTAATTTTTTGATTAAATTCAATTTTACAAGTTCATTGCTTGTAAATCATATGGATTATTATCTAATTATTTAATATGTAGTTCATAATCATTTCAAAATCTAGAAATTCTTATAAAAACGAAAATTAAGAGTTATGGTTGCTGATGAGATCAAAATCAGCTAAATGGAGGTTGAAACATTGACTCTATAACGAAAAAACATATCTTATTTCTTGACCTAGATTCTTTCATAAGATAATTCTCATTCCTTATTTCATATTACGAAGTAAAATATATTTCTAAGAATTTTATAAATTTTAATTTACTGAAAGTGTAGATAGGACATAATGATTAGGTTGAAAAGTAATAAATAAATAAATGAGAAGTATTTTTATTTTTTACACTCATTAACTCGAATATATAAAAATGAATTATTTTTTCAGTACCTATCTATTGAGTTTAACAAATAAATATAAAAGTTTAAAATTCAATATTGTCCTTTTGAAATTAAAATAAGCCAATTGAGTTAAATTATTATATTAACCTCGCGTATAAATAAGTAGGTATTAACATCATATTTTATCAACCAACAACGGTGGCTTGCGGCAAAGTGATATTTGAAATTTAAATATTGGTTTTTAAAACAGAAGATTGTATTTATTTATTAATTAATTAATTTTTCAACTGTGTATTTTTTTTTATAAAATATATATTGTTTGCGATATTTTAAGTAATCATAAAATGTCATTTAATATAGTTTATATTATATTTTATTGACAATCTAATTTAAATCAATAATTGTTGTGAATTTTTAAATTGAATTAATAACTTTTATTAAAACGCATATATTATTATTTCAAAATAATTATTTTAATGAGACCGTAAACATTATATTTTTTGGATATACTAAATTTAAAATTTAATTTATTATTCTATCAACGTTTTATCATACATACTCATTGTTCAGTTTTAATTACTCTAAGTACCTGGAAACTAACTTGTATAAATTAAATTGAATTTAATTGCAATTATCATATTATGGAGTTTTGTCATGAAATAATATGGCTCGTCAAAAAATAGTTATAGACACTCAAATCAATTGAAATGCAATTTGTTACAATTCCGTTTTATTGTTTTATATAATTAATTACTATAATAGTATATTATACTTACAACCCTATACTGATAACTACCTATAAGAAAAAAATAAGATACTCTTTCCGGGAATTTTTGGTTTTAATAATTACTTACATTTTCCAAGTTCAAGTGGTAATTGAATTACTTTTGACGCATTAATTTTACTATGTTAACGTCTCTTTTAATCTTCGAATTTCGGTTTAAACAGTTAAGTTACGGTGAAAACAAACATATTTTTTTGTACCTCAAAAACTCACAAATTGATAACGTCATTTATTTAGGTGCTTTCTTTGAAGACAGCAGAAAATAATCTAGTTTAGAAAACTTCTGTGTGCATTCTACGTTATTATTCTCGTAATCTTTCCACCAAACGTAGTTATAAGTTATATCTCTCGGTTTCCAAAACGGAACTATATTTAAATACTGAAATCATATTATTATATTACGAATTTAACGCAGTGTTATAAAACTATAATAGTCTGAATATCACCTAATCACCCTCCGTGAAACTTCCGTCGTAACAAGAGTAAATACAAATATAGTAAAAACACAATAACGCATAAATAATACTGTTTTATAATTATATGTATTTCCAAAACCAAATTACAGTTAATATGCAATTACTGTAGAGGATTTTTAGGTAAAGTAATTGTTCTAATTCTATAACTAACATTATATTGTATTTGAATAATTTTTTACTATTATATATATATATATATATATATATATACATATTTGACTAGTAAGGTATTTAATCAGATAGGTAATTTCCACAATAGAAGAATGTAATTAATCTTGATTGCATTTCTTTCACAGTGTTCTAAGTATTTAACCAAATGGTAAACTTTTTAACACTATTTTAAAGATTTTACTTTATTATATTTTGTTATTTAACTTGTTTAATACTTTAATCCCATTTTATTTGTATCCACTAGGACTAAACTATTTCTCCCCTATTCAGTATTCAATCGTTATTACCAAATAGGTGTGCAATACGTTTTGAAAAACTATATCATATCATCATCATGACTTGTGGTTAATTTAGATACCTTATATATATATATATATATATATTAATGATAATAAAATGTAATGGGCTAATGAAAGTTTACTTTGCGTTAACATTTCTGTACAACGATCTCAAAAATAGTTTCGAGATTATTGCCTAGCATTGTATTGCGAACAGTTGTAAGTAAAAATAAATCCAATATTTTTATGATACTAATAATATATAATTGAATTCGAAAGTACCCGAGAAGATAACCGTTTAAAATGCAATAATGAACCCAACAGCGGTTTATATCGTTCCGTTTATTCTTGATTTATGTGTATTACAATATTATGATGTTGATAATGGTTGCCGGTGTCTTTAGGCGTTTTAAACTATTATATCGTAACAGACGTATACATTATCTTATTGTTTAACAGTACTTTACATTTATTCTTCAAAATCTCCCGCAGGCCAAATCAACGAGGATCATTCGTGTTTATCTTCAAACCAAATAAACGTGTATTTGTCTTCAGTTTTATGAAACATACAAATATTTGAAATCGAATGGAAAAGAAAATATTACTGTAAAACGTATAATATAGGTAACTGTATGTACTTCATATTGGTACATAATATAATAGTATACGTAAAATAAAAGTAACAGTATTTTTATAAAACTATAATTAAATTCCTATTATTATATTTTTAAGTTATTTTATTAACACTTGTTTTAAAATTAAATAATGTTAAGGACATTTTAAATTACTTTTATTGCTATTTATATATACAATTATAAAAAAAAAAAACATGTATACATTTTTAGAAACAGTTAAATATAAATAAATTAGTTGAATACCTATTAATAAGTACTTAATAGTTATTAAAAAGCGCGTAACTTATCAAATTGTTCAAATTTTTGAAATAAAATTTCCACGCAGGTAATTATAATAATTATTCAGATGCTGATACATTTCAAAGAACATTAAAAAATAACTATCTAGTTATAATATGTATCATTTATTATTTTTAGGTAAACCAATTATAAGCTATTAGGTAACATGATATAGGTTTGTAGATATTTGAATTACTTTTATTAATGTGACCTGTAATATTTTTACGCTCGTCGTTTGAGGACAAATATTAGATATAAAAAATTGTTTTAATTAAAATAATGTATGATACATATTGAATATTTGAACGAAATAAATGAATACTTACCATATGACCATATAGACCTTCTATAAAAACGTTTCAGAACTTTTATCATAATAGATAATTGTATGCGTCGTTTAAAATATCACACCTATGTACACAACGATTGTGAGTGTTCAACGAATACATGCTTCAGAATCACTTTAGCACTAGTGTATACTGAGTTTGGTTTTGGACGTTTATAAGACTTCCGACGACTTGAAAGCAGTCGACAAGGGTTGAAGTTAGATTAGAAGTTAGAACTGTGGTTGTGTTGACACGCACGTTCGGTTGTTTTAATTCCTCTCTAACTCAAAATCGTTTTAGGTGTATACGATGTTCCCGATGCAAGTCCATATTGGATTGATAACAACGTGATGTATACACAACAGCAATATACAGACGTTTATAATCGGTTGATATTCCCAGACTTAATGCGCGTCCAATTAGTCAGCCGGTAACGCGGATAATTCTAGTGGATTTAATTCGCGTTTTCTTTTTCGTTTCGACGTGTCCAGAAAGAGGTTCATTCACCAATTAACAATATTACTTTTTGTTTTATAATAACATATTTTCGGATAGATTTTTTCGGTTTTTTTTCTTTTTCGCCGCCAATGACAGATTTTTAAAACTATTTCACAATTTTTATACACATTGTTATAATATACACAGAGATAATTTGAGAAATGGATCTATTTTTCATTTTTTTATTATAATTTTTTTATTGTTCAATCTTTCTATTCATAAATAAATTTCTTTTATCAAATAAATAACATCTAATTTGTTTTTTTAAAATCAACCTTGACCTAAGACTTTTATAGAAATTGTTATTATGCTCGCTGCGTTATTCACTTTAAAAAAAGTCTTTAATTTTTTGTAGGGCGCAATCTTTAAAGTTTTTTTGGATTATTTGTGATACAAGAAAATAAATATTATATATAAATTACAAACAAAATGACGTTAATATTTAGCGGATTTTGTGTTATTCGTAGTTCCTACATCAATTACGGGCATTGGACGGGTCGTGTCTTCACTATGAAAATACCACATATATCGATAAAATAGGTAAATAAAATGAACTACATGCGTGCATCATAAAATATCATATGTATAGTATATTATTATAATAAAATACATATTTGATATATCTCGTTTTTTTAGTTTGCGCATATTTCAAAGAAGGTCGTATATTTGTTTGCATATTTTAATGATTTTTTGAGTCGGTTGTGGTACCTGAACTCTGATGGTTTATGTGCGTGCATCGTGTATATGTATCGCGTATATACGTGTATATTATTATATCGTTCTCAAATTGATAATTTATATTTTTACATATCTTGATAAGGCGCAACAAAGTTCAACAATGACTTCTCGACTAAGTATTTTTACGTTACATAACCACTCAAGAAGAAATTGTTAAGTTGTTGTCTTGAAATGAACGGGCGAGTAGAAATCATAATGACGAACGTAAAAATTATTTGGCGAGCAAACTTTATGGATAGGTACCAAATGTTTTCTGAATTATTTTATGTATCACCGAAGTACTTTTGATGGAAGATTTCTTCATATATCCACAATTAAACCAATGTCCATTGTACAGTTAGTACTTATAAGATTAGGTTTACCCTTTACTATTGTAAAATAAAATGTTATAGATTGTATAGTAAATAAATTAAAATTTTAAAAAATATTATATTTTTAACTACACCGTTGTTCATTTATATTTACATGTAATTTATATAATAATATTTATTATATTCTAAAAGCATTAATTTGTTTTAAAAATTTTATCAAATAACTGAATTTCGCTTTATTTTTATTGAGGATGTTCAATGAATTACTTAAAATTAACTTTAAAATTGTATTTTAATATGGTATTTAATTTTTTTGTTTTAAATTTTGAACAGAGCAAGTAATGTATTTGTTTTACAATAATGTTTCTTATTTTGTTTCTGATAATAGTATTTGAAGACTTAGGATTTAACATTTTTACCAAATATTTATATTGGCATTTTCTGTTAGGTATATTTAAACCTTAATATAAAAATAGTTTGACTTTTTTTTTAACTAAAAGTAATTATAAAGATTTAACATATTCAATTTTTAAAATTATTTTTTGATTTATATACATAAAAGTTATGAATTAAAATAACTCCTTAATACAGCGACTTAATCAATGGCGTGATACATTCTTAACTCACTCAACATAAAAAGTTTATCAGTTTATTTTTTTAAACACGTTAAAAGTGATATTTAAGTATAATCACACTCGAAAACTATTTATTAATATTCTTCATTTGTACATAGACTTAACCATATAAATATATAATATTATAAAATTCAATTAACTTTTTAATATTGAATCACTGATGTAATAATGCTGTGTGACACTGTGTCACTGACACAAACATTATTTTTGTAAATACTCGTATTCGATATTTTTACAATTACCAACAGTAATGACGTTCTCTGGAAAAAAAAACTTTTAATTGGTTTTTTAATAAAACGTTATGCGTATGGTGTAATACCTACTTTAAGATTTATATTTTAAATTTAACTAATACACTCCACCACTATGTCACGAGGTTCTATCACTAGATGGATCCTTCCTCGAGTGTTCAGTATTTTTACAATGTAGCTAATTTGTTTTAGCTTATTTTATATTAACCTTATAATAAATTATGCTTATTGTAAAAATGTAATTACATATTATATGAATTTTAAATACAAATTAGAAGAAAAAATAACAAATATAAATACGCGAATGAAATAAAAAAACAATTAAAATAGTCCCACGAATAGGTTTTACTGGTAACTTATGAATTTCTGTTTACATGACTTTTTTCTCTCCGAGATTCAATATAAGATTATATTTTTAGTTTTATAATGCAGTTTAATATAGGAGACTAAAAAAATGTTATGAAAATAAACGCGCGGCATGCTTTACAAGTATTGTATTATTTTCTTTAGGTATCTTATTAATTATTTCTTTGAACTCTGTAAGTTATTTGACTATATGAAATGTATTGTGCTAAGAGACGGACATCCATACCACGATGAAAATATAAAAATAAAAATAAAGATGATAACAATGACGGTGATAAAGTAGACGATTTCATTTATCTTTCCGTGACTTTTTAGACGACAACAAAGTTTTAAAACTGAACTAGCTACACTGCATTTTGTTTAAATTCTACCGTCTAATCTTCTGTTTTATGAATGAAACGCAATTACGTATATAATAATTTTATTTCAAATGCACATTGCAATAACACAATAAACTGTATTTAAATGATTTAGTTCCTATGTATGATAATTTAACGAACGTGATTCATAAATTACGAACCAGCCTGCTTCCAATATTTATTATGGATTATGTATATATGTATAAGCTATAAAGTGTTTTTCCATAACGATAACGGAAGCACTCAATATCTTAGCAAAGAATTATTCAATTTTAACCATGATTAATATTGTCCAAAAGGTACTAAATAATATTTATGCTTTTGTATGTTTTTAACTACTTGTTCTTGTTTTGTAATTGTGCAGTACGTTTTTTCTTTTAAATATAATCTATCTATTCTTTTTATGATTTTTTTTTTTTTTTTTTTTTAATGAACTGAAATTATCTTAGTAATTTTTAATTTAAAAATGATCGACTTACAGCTTTTTGAGTGAAAATTATATTTACATGTCTGATATACGTATGGAATTTGTGTTTGTTTTTTAAATCATTAATATTTATTAACCGAGTTTGGCCAACAATTTCACAATTTCTTCCAATAGTTTTTGTTTTAGTTATGTGTGCCTGATATGATTACTAATTCAATTATTAAACTAAGCTAATAACATGTTTTTAAGAGTTTATTAGATCATAAAGACAAAACAAAATATAATACTACGGTACTTAATCTAAGGTAAAAATAATTGGGGTCTCAACTACTACCGACAAAAAATCAGTTGTGTTATTATGCTGAAACTGATTTCCGGGTATTATTGATATATTATTATATATTAATATATATATATACATATGGAGTAGAAGTTTCTAAGTATACTAAAATACAGTAAACATGAAAACTAACGTTGTATCGAATACAATATATTTACTTAATATCGACAATATTAAATTTATATAAACGCGTCTAATATAATTATATGTTTTATAAATGAAAAAATTCAAATTAACTATATTATTGTATTTGAATCGGTAGGGTATACTGAATTATTGTTGTCTGTTTACCTCTGTATGGATATTGAAATGTGTTACTTTCCCAAAAAAGTCCGCTAAACCTAGTTTTTTTTTCTTAGATTTTACTATAGGATTTTGTACAACGCTGAACTATAATATACGCCCACTGCTTATTATAGTATATTATAATACACATTATTGTATTCTGAGTGTTGCTTGTATTTTAAATAAAAAATGTTTAGAATTTATAAGATAGCTTTACGTTGTAGTTTACCTGGTTTACCTGTCGCACATGCACATACAAACGGAGTTTATCAATATGTAGCACAGAGTATACGATTTGAATTATAAATTGATTAGTGTGCAAGCACTTACTAAACGTATTGTCGAAAATAATTTAAACGATCATCATAAGATATCGATTTTATTGTTCTCGTTTGTGCTTGTTTAATAATATATTGCATGTTCTAAAAAATATAGGTACGTGTTAATAGAATGCTATTATTTACCTGGCACAGTATTATTAGTCAAACGCTTGTAGCAGCAGCTTTTATTATTTACACGGGTTACTAGTGTTACTCATTGCTGCAGAGATGTTGCAGGGAGTTTCGATCCTTCTTTTTATTGATTTTTATTGCGTTTCACACTTGTCATGCACTCGAATATCTACGTCGAAACATCAACATCACGATGAAATATAAATTTTAATTCGAATACGTAGTAATGGCAATAGGTTTTATAGTTGATTAAAATAAAAAAATAAATACTCTGGTGACTCAGCACGGACCAGTGGTTTCAACCTTTTTTTTTTTTTTTAAACACAGCACACTTTGCTCTCTGCAGCATTTTCACTGCACATGTCCAGTCACAGACACTATTTCAACAAAACCGTTTTATTTTATTTTTACACCAAATTAGATAAACTATATATACTGTAATTTATTATAAAAATCGAATTAATTCTCGTGTAACGCCAACAACTATACCGTTGAATAGAACATTTAATTGGAATTTCTGAGAACGTATATAATACGTATACCGCGCAAAATATATTACGTGCAATAATCGTGACCACGCGTGCATTTGATAAAATATAGCAACCACCACAAGACACGCCTTACATAAATTCTCGACGCTTTTTAATTATGATAATTAGCACTCGGTTGTATGCGTGGATATATTTATTTTTACATACATTACTCGGAGCAATATTTTAGTATTCTTATACTAAAGTTTATTTTTGAATACACGGGCCCAAAAATATATGAACCGCATATTGCCGCATAAATAACAAAATAAGTCACGCACATCAAATAAACATTTAAGAAAAGAATTGAATAAATAAATTTAGAAGTTTTTTGAAATACGACGTCATGCTTCGTGGAAACGGTAAGGATTTCAAAATAAAAATTTAAAACTAATTTTATGACTTCTTCGTGTTGATGTTTATTTTAAATTGAGATAATTGTTGTGTATTTTGTATAATTATAAATTTTGACTACCCAATCGATACTATTATACGTCGTGTCAATGAGGAATATAATTTCAAAATAATGAATAATATATTTTAAATATTATATTATTATGCTTATTCCATGTCAACTATTGTTTTTAAAGCAAACTGTATTTTATCGACGTATTTTTACGGTTATAAATTAACTTGCTGATCCTGCGCGGGCGCACAGCTAGTGTACGTTGTTGCCCGTGACAAATTAAACTCCCGCGGATTTATCCTTTCTTACACTCTGTTAAATGTAAACTGTACAGGTTTTTAATATAGTTATTATTCGGGTTGTTTGATCAAATATAAAATTCCGGTTAAAATTATATCCATTTACAATACATTTTTATTTATGTAACCAATGGCAACCGTATATGCAAACAAATAAAATAATATCTGTTTTTCATTTTTCGTGAGTCCTCTCTTTAAAATACAAAATTTAAAAATTCGGCTCCGATGTGCATATATTCTGATACGTGATTACCATTGTAACGAAATGTTGTCATTTTAGAACCATGAGTGGATCGCTTATACATACACACACAAATTGGTTTTTATTAGATAAATATATCAAATATATATATATATATATATATATTGATATAGATTAATATTGCTTTCGAAACTTGTAATTGGCATGAAATATTTTTTGAAATTTGGCTCGTATAAATGTGTTCATATTTTGCAAGTTTTCTTTTAATTTTTCTTTCGTACACGAATCGGAACTATAATAATTGTCGTGATTTGCAGTCATTACCTTTTGTATTCATATTATCATTGTATTGCGTTCATCGGCATCGTTTTGTAGGTATAGGTGTATTAATCGAAGGGCACCACGAACGGCGATCGTGTTTAATAATAATATACCTCGCAGTCGCCGGTATATTCTTCACAGTTCACAGCCATTTTAATTATCACAGCAATCGCAATTAACGACGGTTCGTCGATATATAATATAATGGCATTATTATTATTATTATTATTATTATTAAAGCTGTAAAACAGCGTCTCGCGCGCGAAACGGATGTGCGCCGCTAGTTCATCGGCAATCTGCAGAGGTAATGCGGTAACCGTGTTGAATATTCATCGACCTTCCACCCGATTACGTTGTACGGAATTAAACCACCGTGTCCGACCGCTCTCACCCCTCTGCCAATGTCCGCCGGCCGATATTATATTCAATTTTGTGTCGAACAGGCGGGGTGGATATATAATATAGGTACATGTATGCAATATATTGTAGTATATCGGTTATTGGGTGTATTATTATAGCTACGGCTGTCGCAGTGTATCTGACCAGATATTATTTTGTCCATCGGGACATCACATTGTTATTATTATTTACTTATTATAATCCCTAAAGACATTTGGGATTGTATTTGAGTATATTATTATTATTTATTGTTGAATTGTACGAAAGTGCATGTACATACGGTAATGGCTTCCTGCAGACGAGTGACACGCGTCGTTATTATTATTTTACAAAACGTATACACAAAGGTTGTCACAGGATAAGCAAAAACAAAAAAACTAACTTGATTTAGTTAAGAGCATAACGTTAAAATTAAAAATGAATATCATATACAATATAATTAACTCCAAGGGGGTAGTATTATTTATACCTAAAGGAGAACAGATTAATAATTTAACACGGTTCAAAAAAAGCATTTATAATTAGTTTTTTACCTTTGTCACGCATAATGACATATTGACTGTTTAACGTTTAGTCATTATTTAAATTATAACCAAATATTTTAAAATAACAATTGTTAAAAATGCTAAAAAAATATTCCTTTTTTATTGCAGAGGTACTAGATGTAGTGGCTTATACAATTATTACACGTTGGTGTATATTGAATTAAAACAACAAATATGCATTTATTTATTTTGATTCGACAGAACTTTATACAGCATTATTGAATACAAAATAACTAAAGAATTAGTTTTAGATGTAGTTTAACTATAGGATTGTATAAACATGGTATAATTTTATAAATTGTGAATTATTTACTGGAATATATATATATATATATAAATAATATATAAAATTATTCAGTTTCATTTATTGAACATATTATTGTTGTTATTATGCATCTTACGCTAATGAGTTTACGATGACGTCTTTAAATATGATATTATTAATGTAATTTAATCAGTATAATACTGGTTACCATTGTTTATATTCTCCACAAACTATTTGGACGGTATAAGTGTAGCACCGGTATTATATTATGTCAGTTTACTTTCAGCTTTTGAATTAAGATCAAACAGGACTGAGTTACACACTAAATGAAAGAAGATATATACAATATATCCAAGACTTTATAGGATGAAGACTCGTGCAAAAAAAAAAACCCCTGGGTTACTGGGTTACTTACGCAGGTTTGATGGAAGAAATGGTATCGGAAATTATACTCAAGGGGCGGTCGCTCATTAGAAAGTATGACGTCCTGCGGGACGTTATTATAGAAATAAATTATTAATAATTATTACTTATTATACGTTTTATACGAAAGGTTTTGTAATATATGTTAATGTATTAATTTATTGCTCTTCATTCGAGATTCTAAAATCCAATTTACAAGTTCAATAGGCTATAGCTTATACGATTTGTAACATGTTACGAATAGGAAATAAGTTCAGAAAAAAATAGAAAATGCATCATAATAAATAAATGTTAAACAATAAGAAATAAGTATATCAAATAAATATTTATTATTTTAAACGTAAATGCAATGTACATATAAAAAAATTTCCATTTAATCTAAGAGCCCTAATCTTTAGCCAACCTATATATAGGCACCTAAATCACACGCAAATAAATCGAACGTAAAAATAGTTTAATATTTTCGTATTTATCTGTACAAATAAATTTGTATAAATTTTATTAATTTTTTTTTATGAATTAATGTGATTCTTAAACATTGGGATTTTGTAATTTGTAATTTTTTTTTGTTTTTTGTTGGTTTCTTGAAAATCCATTTTAAGGCCGTTATTGGTTTGTATAATATGACTTTTGCCTGTAAACTATACATTCAAAATTATCAATATTTGTAAAAATTAGTTTTGAAACAACTTGATATTATTTTTATAATAGTTTACAATCAGAAAATCTTGTTAAAAGTTTATTTTATAGTTCTTCATTGATGTTTAATAATATTCTGTTTTTGACAGTTTCAATACCTATATGATTTATGAATTTAAACAGGTAATTTTAAATGGATCGAGAGTTGTTCATAAATGTAAAAACAATTAGAGTACCTGTATTAATATTAAAAAAATTTCTTTTAAGTTTTTAATGCTGTTACATTAGTATTCTTACAATAGAATGAAAAATAGTTTTTATTTATCATTAGAAATGATAAATCGTATTTTGTAGTGTTGTTAAATGAAAAACCGTTTCAGACACGTTTGATATGTTTGTTGTCAAAAACTGAAATCCCGAAAAACCATACACTCTTCATTGAAGATATAAAGGTTTCATAAATTGTTGATTTTGTTACACACTTTTACCTATCTGTAAATATTATTATCTGTATGTATAAATACACATAAAGTACTGTGTACGTAGGTACATTGTTGAATGTCGATACTGAACTATTTGTAATATATATCCACAAACTATTACTAACAACATATTTTGTACTACTTATTTTTAATTTTTACTAACAATATTTTGTAGGAATATGAAATAGGGATATGTTTTTTTTTTTTTTTTGGTGTTTAACCTCCCATGATCTTAATGATTTGGAATCATTTAAGTGGCTCTATTGTGTTTAATTAAATCCATCCTAGAGCAAGGATAATTTTTTTGTAATTCTTATACTAAATCCAACATTGAATTTATTGAAGTTGTTCAAAACCGATTTTTAAAGTACATAACATTGAAATTCAACTTAACTAACATGATTAAACGTCAATAAGATTACTTCTAAAACTTCCTACTTTAGTCTCTAGACGTAAATTAGCTGACATTTATATAATAAATAATTAAATAATTAATGATTAACTAAATCCATTCCCTTTATTATTTATTACAAACTATTCAGTTTAATATTCCAGTCTATAATAATCGAACCACTCCCATGTTTCATTTGCCATCATACAGCATACATTAGTAATTCCTTAAAAAACTTTCTTATTCCAACAGCCATGATTTTGTGCAATACATTTGTTCCAAATGTTGATTTTTTCCGTTAGTTACTATTCATAAAATATATTAAGTTAACAATATGTGATATTTGATTTTTATATTACAGTCGATTCCACTAAATAGAGACACCGGTTAAAAAGGACAACCGTTTAATAAGAACAATTCTTCAATTACGAAAACAAATGTACACTTGTAGGGTAAACGTTCACCGCTTATCTGGGCCACGAATCCGGAAAATTGGGATATTTTTAAAGAGTATAATAATAGATCAATAGTTTGACAATCGCGACCGTCTCGCATAATCGATTGTTAGATTAAATTTTATCTTATCGTATGTTCAAATGTGATATACATGATAACATGGTAACATCATGTTTTTCTTTTTGTACTATCAATTAATTTCTATAATAGTTTTTGATTTGTAATATTAAAAATATATAAAAAAAAAAAAAATCAGTTTTTCAACAAATTGTATATATTTGTTTTTGTATTTCGGATTATTTGGACAACCGCTTTACTGGGACAAAATAACACGCAACCGATGTGTCCCAATAAAGCGGAATCGACTGTATATAATATATTCTAGCTTATAAATATTGAAACTTTTATATTATAAATCAATATTAATAAATTATAACAATTTATCCATTTCCTGTCTTGTACTATTGGTAAATTTGACCGTTTTGTTCACTTGAATAAACAATTATTATTATTATTATAATTATTAATATGATCCATATTGATACTTTTCTACCTAATATTTTGTATCGAGTATTTTGTATATTTTGATTGTTTGATAATTATATACAATATACCATTATAATATCAGTTATAATGTACTGAGCTATAAGATAACATAACCATCGTTCGGTCTACATGATGATTATGGTCATCATTTGTATATGACCACTTTTATACAATCAGTGTTTTCGTGGACATTTTTACATGCTAGTGAGCGCGAAGTCGATAACGTATTTTGTATTTTATGGACGCAAAATGTTTGGTGACACTAACGGTATGTATCATATTCAATTTAAAACACTTGTTCCAATTATAATATACCACGAAATTACCACTATTGTCACCCAAAAGTCCTTATTTTTTCATATTTTAATTCAACTTTAAAGAATTTCTTAGTAATGGGTACCGGAAGTGTTTTTCAAAATATCTCATCTTCAAAACGAAAAGTATGTTATTGACATCACTTATTAACTTAAGATGGTTATATATAAAAAAAAAAAAAAATTATAATTATTTTCTTTGATACCATAAAACAACCAGAAAATCTTATTTTTTTTTATTTTTCACATCACACTGACGTGTGCATATGAGCGAGTCTGTGTTAAAACACCAAAAGGTCGAAGAGGTCGTTTTACGCGTTACTGTATAATGATGGTATATTCAAGAGTAACAATATGTAGGTAAATCTCTAGTCGTTATAATCATAACTCACTGCCAGTTGTTATATAAAGGTTGCAATTATGAAAATAAACTGTTTTGAAATAACTGTTTGTCAGAAGGGTAATAGTACAAATCGACTTGCCCTTTACTAAAATTATAGGTCATAAAATAAAGACCATTGTTATTTTGTTGTATAATTAAATGATAATAACGAAGATGTAATATCCCATACTAATTCGATTATTAAAATGACTGTTAGAGGCTGGGTTAACATTGGTAAGCCACGCCTGATTTTTGACGATATCAAACATATTATACAATTTCAAATTGACGTGTAATATTATGTATTGGTGTTGAGCGACGTGTGATTACTATACGAGCGATACCTAAGTGATGCGATTGGGAATTTGGATTAAACATGTTCAATATTTAGTCACTCCTGAGCAATATTAATAACATTTTGCAATTTAATTACATTATTATTGTGACATTTTAATATTATTATGCTATTCATACTACCATATCGTTTCATATTTTAATCTGTAATCATAGGTATCATATTTTATTAAGGCTATCACGTTACACGATATTTTTCTGCGTCCAATCGGGTTGTTAAGAATAAAAATAAAAAAAAAAAAACACGGTCAATCGGTTATCATCGATTTCCGCAGATTCCGTTCCGTATTATAAATTAGGTACGTTCTGAAAAGATCTAAACCGGAATCGAAACATTTCGTCTAGTTCGCGACCAGGAACAACGCGCATATATTATAATATATGCGTTTTTATACATTGTAGTACGAACGGCGTCCTTATATTATTATACAAAAAACCACTACCGGAATTGTTTATGTCTTGTCGTTTCGGGAAATTGGAAATTTCGTGTTTACGGGACAACGGCAACCATCAACGCCGCCGCCGCCGCCGCTCCACCTAGTGGTGCTGACGCGTGTGTCATGCAGATGTCAACGATCAGTTCGCGCGTCACTGGTTCGAGTCCCGGCGCGGTCTTAAACGCCGCCGACGGTGCGACCATCGTATCGAATTAATTGAACTGAATAATATATTACGAAATGCGGTCGTCTACGTGTGACACTCTCGTCGTTCACCGCGATTAACGTTATATGATTTTATGACGCATTATGCGTTCTAAAACACTTGCAATATTATCTCGCAAATGGTTAAAAAAAAGTTTCGACGGAGGATACGGAGTTGTATGAATTGTTATATGACTAGCCGTTTATCCATTTGTTAGCGATTTTGGTGGCGTCGCGTTAAAATCCACTGCAAGGCGAATCAACCAAACACCGTAATAAATTATGGCGTAAGTCTGCGAGTATAAATTATTATGTCGATAAAAGATTATTATTGGCATTAGATACGATGTGATGTTTTGGATTCCTTCTCCGCGAACTAACTTCTTTTCGGTAAGAATGTGTGCGTTCTATACGTATACCTAAGACTTTCGAGAAGACTTATCTATCGATCGAAAATCAACTTGAGTTGGTACTTATTTAAAATTGCCAATATTTGTTTCACGCACTGAATATCTTTTTAAATGCAAGACTTACAAACCATCAACCGTCAGGTGTTTGTTTTCATTATTAATATATTTTAATTTTAAAATATAAGTACGGTTTACTTTACAATGGCTATAATAATATAATATACCTAATTATAACTTTTCTTATAAAATGCATTGTCGAGGTTTTATATTGATCGTCAACATTTAGATCCCACATAATATATAAATTTTATTTAAGTTAAAAATGAGTTGCAACAATGAATTCCAGTATTTATGTAAAAAAATAAATATTTTTAGTAATTTTATTCACGTATTTTAACCATTCAAGGTAAAACAATAACTGTATTATAAAAACATTTGCAAAGTCATAAAAATTAATATATTTTTCAATTACACCTTTAAAACAAAATCGCCTTTCAAAAACTTTATTATTTATTTAGTACTATATTTCAATTGTAAAAATGTATTAACTATCTATATAAAGTTATACTTGATGATGTGAAATAAAAGCATATTATTATTTAAGCAACTTTCGAGATTTCATGTACTTTTCGAATAAAGTGTATTTGTACGACACATCGATTAAAATATTAACGTTTGGAGACTAACTTTAATTAGATAATAATCATTATTTTTTTGCACAACCAATTTTTATGATAAAACTTAAATTTGTTGTTATCGTTTCTGTAATAATTAAAATACTGCAGCATAATTATTGTATTTATTTTAGTGCGATGATCACCTATAACAATAGCTATATTCTTATACACGACATAACGACCGAGGAATAAAATATCATTAAGACTTAATGTCCTGATATTATACTTGGAGTATAAGATAACTTACCTTTGTCCTAATTTCCGTCTAATGACAGACGTTACAATGCTTTTAAGAACGTTCTCGAGAAGGCTAATTATTATCCAAGAGGTTGGTATAATATTACGGAACTTTAGCAAACCCAATGGTAGTGTCTGTGCAATAGTTATTATGCTAAAAAAGAGATTGCATTAATATTATAATAGAAGAATGAAAAATAATGAAATCCAAGCGCACCATGTTGTCATCATCTAAATGTCCTTTGAATAAATATCTAAATGGACAAGAACTGAAATGCCAAGTCGAAAACGACGAAGAATTGGACGAGCAAAGATAAAACTAGGTTATCGTTTGTTTTGTATAAATTTCCTCTAACTTTTTTCATTAATATATATATATATATTTATTTAAACTACGATAATAAATTTAGTACCTATTTTATTCCAGACTAGTAGGCAAGAGAAATATATATTATTATGTAAATGTTTAAAAACAAAATAGAATTTATGCGATGTAGGAGAGGTATTTATTTATCGAACATACGGTGTATATATTTTTTTAGTAAGTACTTATTCCGACAAAGTGAATTAAACTCAAAGTAGGTATATAAATAAAACAGTATTTGTAATCGAAATACCTTCTTTTGAGAATTTGAGATATCCGTCGTACGTTCGTCTAAATCTGAATGTATTTTCGGAGAGATAAAAAAATAATCTATTAAAATCCAAAGTAAAATGTTAATGACAATAATTTTTTACATCTGGTGATATTATCTCGTCAGTTTGTCACTAATATAGATTGTTGTAGATTCTTACTACGTGCCACTAAAGTTATGTATACAGAATCACAAACGTGATTTAATAAGGCAAGGAGAACGATTTTTATTAAAGAACATATTTTTTTTAATCTTCATGGTATAAATTCTCCATATAAGCACCTACAGTACGTAAACATAACCATTTTGGCTCTAAAACACAATTTCGCTCTAGCTGTTGAATAAAAAATATCGACCTGTATTTTTAAAATACATAATTGCATATTCGTATACACATAGTCAACCTTTGTACACATAATTTAGTTTTGTCGCCCTTTATCCGACGAAACTGTTTTATCGATAAATATATTATAAATTATAATATACTGGTCTATTATCTTACCGGGACAGAGATATTTGAGTATTTGCATGTATTTTTTGTATGCATACTCTATTTAGATAAATTACAGTTTAATTCGTATATATATCGAATACATTTTGTTTAAATATTGACACCTATGTATAAATAAATTGTTTACGGTCACTTTATTTTCCATGTATAAATATTAAGCACATTTTTTTACGAATTTAAGAACATAATTTTACGATTATTAAAATTGAATAGGTAATATATTTTGTATTAATAACTGTATAAATCAATTTTATTATCTAGTAAACTTCGATTTACATATAAATGTAAATAAAAAACAAAAACAATTATTCTTTATCTATTGCCATAATCTTTAACACCTAAAAACTAATTTACCATAATTTTAATTTAAGTAATAACATATTTTTGTTAATAAAGAAATAGTTATGTTTCAAAAAATATTTCATATTGGTTTTTATTGTTTAATATTAATTAATAATAATATGTTATTCCGTTTACTTTAAATATCAAATTATGTATAGGTTTGTATGATTTTTATTTGTTAAATAAGTATTTTAAGATAAGTAATTATTTTTATATTATCGTTTAAATATTCGATAAATAATATAAAATATACTGCGTACATTGCAGGTATATTTTCACGTTTATACTTAAATTGTCAAAAAAATATTTAATGCATTTGTATTAATGTATATAACAGTGTAAATGATATATTATTATTACATATGGTATTGATGTTTTCAACAAGGAATCACAGTTTTTTGTAAGGCAAATTTAATTATTATTTTTAAAAAAAGTTCGATAAAGAACTGTAAGTAGTGTACATTACTATAAAAAATATCATGCGTATTACATACATTCATTTGAATGTGTAAGACGATCATGTATAATACTAATTATTTCTGTTTGGTAATATTATTTTCATATAGCGACGCTGTATCGTACGTTAGCCGTATAAAAACATGCGCTAAATTATTTTTCTCGATAACATTATACGAAATAGGATATAAATTACTTGTGTCAGTATAAAAAAAAACTACTATTAATATTAACGTCGACATGAATAGTAAGTGGAGCATTGTGTTATAATACCAATTATGAAAACAAATATAAAATAACTTCATCAAAAATTCTTCCAGAAACCTCCTGAATGTTGATATTTGGAGCAAATTTTCAGCTTCAAAACATGAGTTTATTTTTATTTTTTTTTTTTATTTTGCAATGCATAATATATAATATCAATGCATTTATTTTTCAATTAATTTAAAATCTAAAATACAAATCGTAAAAACTACTATGGTCTATCGTCTGTATGATATAAGCCTAGTATATAGTAAGGCATGCAATATAAATAAAATTCAAAAAATCAATACACAAATATCTATAGTATCCATTCCGTTTTAATCGTATAAATATGATTCGCAGTGCCATATTGTAGAAACCAATATACATTACTCTAGGCTGTAACCGATTGGGTTTCTATGTTAATTTTTTAAATAGCTTGAATATTGCATACTATAATATACATTAAAATCAAAATTTTCATTGTCTAAATATTACATTAGTTCCACATATTAACTAATAATTATTATTCTGTTTGCTACTAAATACAATATACACATTCTTATCAATTATGTATTTATTTAATATATTTTATAAAAACCTATATTTTAAAATATTTGATACACTTTCTGTCGGAACTGTTGCTTGGCTTGCTATAAGATCTCAATTATTAATGTTAGTTTATCGGGCACATGGTTTCCAAAATATCTGTGTGTATTATTCAACAGTTAAGGGTTTATAAAAAAGCGGAGTTCATTCGTTATCTTTGAAAAATTAAAATTAACATGTTCGTGGAAAAATGATCAACATAAATAAAAAAAAACCTTTGATAATTTCAAATGTCAATTAATAGTTTAAGAAGTTCAAAATATTTCCTCAAAAGCCTATTAATATTATATACCCATTATAAACCTATATATTTTTATATTCCTGTTTTTATTAAAACAATCATCAAGACTTTTAACGCACTCTCCTACCACCTTTAAAATAACCACACTTATTGCTGTAAAAATAATACATTCATCAATATTCTAAGAACAAAACACAGGTCGACGAAAGGTGAATGATTTTATTGAATGTCAAAAGTTTTAATTCTTAGGGCGAAATTAAATTAAACGGGTTCCGATGTTTCGAATGGATATTTAAAATCATTTGCTATCGTCCAGCATTCTCCTCTCCCACCTCCGTTCAAAACACGCCTGGCATGTGTGCCCTGTGAATATGATGTATGTGTACAACAAAAAATGCTAATGTAATTTCGAACTGTATTTAAATATGAAATAAAACTTATTAGGATAAACAATTATTAGCGTAAAAATATTGTAATCGTCTACACGTGTCGCATAGTGAAATGTAATTTGTCGCTGCTTACGAGTATATTAATAGATATCCAGTTAGGTATATCTATTTTCAACAGGATCGACATGGTGTGTGTGATATTAATTGTTCGACGATTGACAATAATACGCGATAAAAATACAAAGTCCGTCCGCATCAAAGACCGAAAACAATATAATTTCGATTTAACTACCAATATAGTTAATTTATATTTTACAAAAGAACGGTATACGCAAAACACGGATATATATATATATATATAATATAATTTAATATAAATTAATGAATGATTTAATAATTTATCGTTAAAAACATTTTGCAAGATATGCGTAGTTTGTAGTGTATTACAAGTTTTAACGGATGAATAACCACTTGTAATTCTTATTCAAATAATGGATCCACTACACGGCATATTATTAATTATTATAGATCATCCACGCGGTCTCATAGATTGGACCTGATAGTTGTTTTCCTGCTGTTTTCTTCTGTTCACGTTACAGCTCAACGGTTTCCAACTACAGACTAGGACAAGTCTGGTGATATTCAAATTGTATTGTAAACATTGACGGGAAAAAAATTAACAATAAATAATGCATATTATAATTGATATGATAATAATTTTTTTGTAAAAATTATATCTTTAGGATATCAAATATTTAGGACACATAAAGTGAGATATCGGATTTTTTGATTTATGCGAATAAAACAAAATATTATAAATTAAGTTGGATAATGAACGTTGAAATAAAATGGTTATGTTAGAATCCATTTTAAGACGACTGACCTGTGTCAAAAGTGTACATTTCGCTTACAAAGTTGAAATAAAAATAATGACAGTTTTAATTACGATTATATTTTTTTGTATTTATTTTTTTTATTATGTTAATTTAAACGTATTAATTTTTCCTATTACCATATTTTATGAGTTTCTATTGTTTAAGATAATGTGTTTTTGTGTAAAGTTTGGTAATCTTCAAAAGTTATAAGAAACTAAATGCTTAACAATACGCGGGTTTGTATGCACACTGTTTCGTGTTTGGAATAATTATAAATATTGTTATTTCAGCACCACCCAAACTCAAACAATTTCATTTTAATTTTCAAAGATAGGTAATAATCCGCAATATTATAGTGAGAATTATGAAACCATAAATATTTTATACAAGTTTAAAAAAATTGTGCTGTGAATGGTTAAAACAAAATGCACAAATTTGTTATGACTTGATAAACAAAATTGATTTTGATTTTATTACGTCTACGGGTCTACTTTATATATTTACGATAGTGTCTTGTTACTATGTTACATCTGTATAATAAACGTAAGCTACGTTACACGCTGTACGTATTTGAAAAAAAAAAATCAAATTAAAAAGGATACGCTATAATACGAAAAATTGTAAATTAAATTTAAATTGTTGGTATTTTCATATTTTTATTGTTTAATATTTTCGTTCAAAATTGTTTTCGCTGAGGCAAACAGAAATATGTGGTAATTTGTAGGTAATAAAATGTACGCATCTTCGTGAAGTCAACCTGTTCGTGTTATAAAGTAACAAAATGTCACAAAAATATACTGTTGAATAGACATTTGACACACTCAGATGCAAGTGGCTTCTATTTGTATACAAAAATGAATATTAAGGTGCGTTTTTTTTGTAAAAAAAAATTTAAATAAATCGTTTCCATGACAACTATTTTGGGCTTATTATTCGGCGCTTGTAATCATTTTTTTTTTCATTCATTTTATTTTTTAATAATACAGTATTGTAAGACGGCGTTTTTGTGTAGGCAATTTCAGTACAACAATGTCGTCAGTTCATTTCTCGTAATTTAATGATACCCCGGCTATTAACGAATAATTATTATTATCGAGGTGGACCGAGTATAAATAATCATATTAAAAATTATTATTTGAATAAATTCTCGCGTATACATTAATTGTTAGGTTATCGAAAATACACATTATATTATGATACGTTTTGACAATGACTATAATATTATTACGATAGGTTATATATTACGTGGTGGCGATTATATTACTGTACTATATGTACACTATATACGTACTAAACTGATATTAAGTTTTCGGTAACAATACAACGCACGGAGTATATTATGTAGAATTTGCAAACACGATAAACAGATACGAAGACAAAACTTGTGAACTGTAAATGCGTTGCCCACAAAACGCAAAAACAAACAAATAAAATATCGATGCCAATATTCGGGAATATTCAAAAATAATTTATTGGTTTTAAAACGTTTCCATTTGTAAACAGATATAAAAATAATATTTTCGCGTATTGTATAGACAGTGTGGCTGCGGTTCTCACAGTCGGCTACGATTTTTCGCACTGAAAACAAACGTCGCGCAGGTGTAGAGTACGACGGTACGCGTATGTGTATACGTCGTATACCATTACACAGAGAGACTGTCGGATGAATAGTTTGTGTTCGCGTGTAGAGGCATTATATTATACGCGGTGTGCTGCGATTCTAAAACCGTGTCGACGGTGCCCGGCGTGCGGGTGGTCGCGGGGCGGCGAGACGCGGCTTTGGGGGGATTTCGTCGTCGGTGTGCGTGCGATTTCGGGTTAGGCCCTCCGACAAGCCCGCGCAGAATGTCGTCCCTCGACCCCGAACAGTCGAAACGAATACACCGGAAAATATGTCAAATACAGTCGCCATGTACGCCCGAACAACGGCGGCGGAAGCGTGTTCGCGATTCGACAGATAAGCCCGCGGCCATGTCACACCCGTCGCCGAACACGAAACAATACGCGGAAGGTACAGCAGTGTAACCGCATCACGAGGACCCCACGTTTAACTGTAAAACGTCTCACCGTAGATAAGTGAAGAGGGAAATTTCGTAAAGACGGCGTATGAAAGCGAAACATGTATAGTGTGAGCGGTGCGGGTGATGGTTTTCGGGTATGTTTTTTCGCGTACAATCACGACCCACCCGCGGTTCGAACAAAAGTAAAAAAAAACTAAAACTGTTTAAAAGTTCAATCGCACATAAATATCGCTATGACTTTTCTCATTTGTAAACAGAGGTCTGTATGTCACTGCATGTGTTCCAAAAAAAAAAAAAAAATTCATTGAATCGATTTTTTAAACACCGACAGCGGCCTGTCCTCATTTTTTCTATGTCTTAACGTTTAATTACATATAATATACTACCTATGCCTATATTGCTGAGGTTTTTATTATTTCCACTTTTCGGTGTAAAAGCAAACTACTCGTACTACGAGTATCGAGGTCGCCGTGAAACGTTAAAATACATAAGTTTTAGTTCCTTCGGTCGACGCCTCCGTTTATTCGCCTTGAATGTGAGAAAACCATAATTTTTATTACCGTATGAACTAACCGGAACAATATGTTGTGCTAGATACTAAATTTTGTGTCCGGAAGCGTCCAATACGTGTACAGGCGTTTTTTTTCCACGCCGGAGTTTTCTATTACAGTATAGTACGAAGTACAGTGTATATGTATTTCTCTATAAATCGACACAATGTTATTGTGGTACTAACTTTAATTTCATCAACTGTATTTTGTCAATTAATCCTAGTTAAGAATCATCGATGGTCAAGTATGGAGTATTGAATATATTATACAAAATACCTAATGTACGGTTATGCTAATATAATACGTATAATACTATAATACGTAATTGTAATTTTGAAAATGTCATCATTTAAGATATGTCCTGCTAGAAATGTTTATGTTTTTTTTTTTTTACATTTTTTGTTGGTAGTAGCTTTTGTTTGTTTTCAATATTGATACATATAGTTGTTTTGAAAAAATATATTTTCATAATATTGTCTATTTAAAGAAAATTAAAAAAAAAAAAATATTTTAGTCGATTTTATTTCATGCAAATCAAAAATTGAAATCGAAAACTCGTTAGTTATATACGAATAAAATAATATTATGAATCCATGAATATTTATAAAATTTAAAATACTAATATGATTTTTTTTATGTAAAAAAAAATACATTTTAACGTATGAATCGTATGAATCTACTGAATTTGCATACTCGATGCACTGTTTAATATATTATTATAAATAATTTATTAATAAAAGTTCATTTTTAAATACAAACTAATTGACTGTGACCGAAAACTCGTCTTCAAAAATAGTAAATAATTTATTTGAATATATAACATCATGGAAACAAACAACCGAATAACTGTATAATAATTTAACGTATACGAAATATTTTATAATCCATTTTTGATCATTAATAGTTTATAAATACATTTGGCTGTATGAAGATTTAATCTAATTATTAATTATGCTGCTCTAATAAAATATCTTAACGTAACATATATCATATTTGTTCCACCATTATGGTATATTGTGTTAACTATTAATTTAATTCCTTTTTAATCTATACAGTTATTTGTATGCTTAAGATCTTCATAGAATTAAATGTTATAATCTTTTTTTCAAATTTAGTTATTAATTTGTTTTATTTAATTTATGGAGATCAGTATATTCATTCTATAAAATATGTATTATATCAGCGATAAACAGAATATAATATATAACATACAATATGATATATTTATATATAATTGTCAAATTATTAATGTTAATATAATATACTGTATATTATTAAAATTATAAAATATCTATTGGAACGTAATTATCAGCAAAACTATTTTCAAAATGTAACCATAATCACATTAAAATGTTACACATATCTGGAAAACTTCTACACCGTTTAATTATATTAAATCTAATATTCTTACTCTATAAAAAAAACCACAATTAAGTGTGAAATATAATTCACTCACGTGTTTTTAACACATTGACAAATAATACTGCTATTTCAATTATGACATTTATTGTAATTTTGTATCTCATTATCAATTAGTCCAAATTAAAAATCGGTAAGAGATCTTTCATTCTGTTTGTTGGTTCAGTTATAATAATAATAATAATATATCACATGAACAATATGGTTATGGTTATTCCTTTCTTTCTTGGTTTTTTTTTTCATGACTTTTGCTTTTTATTACAATATATTATGGTATTTAAATACCTGTGGATTATATGACACAGATTATAATATATGATTATTGCACTAAAATTGAAAAGGTTTTTTTTTTTTTAAAATAATTTATTAGTGAAGTTTAGTTATGTGTACACGTTATTATTAATGCACACCGCACACAATAATCAAACATAATGATCTATGAACTATTAAGATAAAACAATGCGTTTATTTAAAATTTAATATAATATACATATATATGTTAATATTTTAAATAAATGTATAACTTCCTAGTAACTCTGAACTAACCTTCATATATTTGATTTAATCGAAATTCTCATAAGCATATAATAAATAAAATATGTATATATTTCTGTAACTAACTAATGTATTATCATATTTTTAAATTAAATAATTTATAAAATATAAATTGTTGTCGAATTTATACAATCAAAATCTAATAATGTAGGATGGTATTTCCGCGTTCTAATAGATTTCTCAAAAATATTTTCAAATTAGATATCATTCAAATTATTGAACAGATTTAATGAAAAAAGTTTTCTCTAAAAGTTTTTTTTATAATTATGTCGTGTTATATATCTAAGCATATATATAAAATAAAATCAGCTTTTAAAATGTATGTTTTCAATGGAATTTTTTCATTATATTAAATAAACAAAAACTATTAAAAAGTTAAAGTTTTATCTACAGATGAGGCAGAATTTTCAAATACGCATTCTAGATATATACATAACAATAATGTCACTTTTTATACAACAATGTAAATGTCTCAATCAAGGGGAAAATTTTTCATTATTTTTACACGAACGAAACATTTAATACGTTCAATATAAAAACCTATCGCATTAGAATATTATTTATTTATCGATTTTTGTTTATTATGCTTACACTCGCACTGTGCACTCTAAGGTAATTATATGTAATAGTGTAGACATATTATAAAATAATCATACAAACATTTTAGCTGGAATGTAATTAGTTTTTAATTTAAATGTTATGTTAACCACTGAACGCGCATTACCTACATGTAATTCGCCGCATGTACACTGTAAAAGGAAAAAGAGAAAAAAACATTGTTGAATCACAACTGGTAATGCGCTGTGTAAATGAACACGAGAGAGAAAGCTTAATATGCGAATTCATTTTCGTGTAAAAATACGTAAATTCGTCACGATCACAAAGGTGATTCGTGTTTGCTCAAATGGCTGTGTAAATTTTCAATTTAATGAAGCTGCGTCAATGTATACGGAATATCAATGGAATTTTCTTTATGCACGTGTCAATACAAGTAAATTTATTGTGGTTCAGTAATTACAAATATTTTTATTTTACAAACCATAATAAGTTTCAAAATTTCAAAAGCAGTTAATTTACAAAATATATCAGATTTTGATGTATTTTTTTTTCAACAAAACGATATCGACAGTCTACATTACACTAGTCGCAGTTGTACACACTTTAAGTAAAATGTATTTTAACTAAAAACACCTTATAAATTATTATGTGTAAATTATATATACATTTTAAAATGCTTATTATAATTGACCATTAATAATTTACAACGAATTTACGATATTGTATTAAGGTAACGTAAGTATGCATTTTCAAGAAAAAAACCATAGACTTTTTTAATAGTTTTGTATTTTCTCTGATTTCTTTGTCTACATGAATCATTCGTTTTTCTATACTGATCAATTTATATCTAACGTATACGATAGATGACATTTGGCCGATTTAATGGGTGTTTTGAATAAAACTATGGTAGGCACTCTATTCGTAGCTGTTGTGGTACATTAAACAAGTGAAATAAACATTTTATTTATCTTTACGACATCGCTTCTTCGCTTGACCTCTTCTTTGCTTTGACATTTTAAGCAAAGTTTCTATTTCTATAACAATGTATATTACTCGATTGAAAATTACAATAATCTTTATCATTTCATTGTTGTGCACATTATGTTTTATAAATAAATACTATTTATCATACTGTACTAAGTATAGTTTAGGTGCTAAACTTTGTTTCTTCTTTCTTGCGGATTATCTCACAAAAGTTTTTACTTTCGACTTACAGTGTTATAAATCGAGTTTTTCATGAAAATTTCTGTATTAGATAATTTATTGTTATATTACATTATTTTATACAATTTCACCAGTTAAATATTATTTTAACGAATTCTGTTGTTTCGTATACGATATTAAGACCAGACCAATAACATCTTTATTTGCTCACATGTGTTCTAATACTGTTGTGGATATATTACACAAATTCTTCAAACATGTGCGATTTAATAACTAAGTGAAAGTCTAACAGTTTACAAATTGGAGAACGTTCATAATATTTACTTTAATTCTGTTTTTGCATGTGTTCAGCGAAATCCAGTTAAGCTGAGTTGTTTCTGACACCTTCTTGAACATAACTCATTTTTCAAAGAAACTTTATAAAACAATACATCTTACAAACTACCTACGTTCTGCCAAAACAAACATTTTAAGAAGAATGCATAGCTGTGAAAGTATTGTTTCTGTAGATCTGTTCAAATACAATTTAGGCGCCATGTTAAATTTTAATCAATTTGTGTACAATTAATTATTTTCAGTAAAATTATTTTAAATAATACTATAATTGTATACCTATGTATTAAATCAATGCGAACAATTTTCAAACAGCAATTAGAATTTCTGATTAGTGAAATGTAAATAATTACTCATCAAAAATACAATTTAAATCGACATTCGAATTAGGACATTTTTATCCAACTTCTGATTTCTCCTTTATTTCTTTATTTCATTCTTTCTTTTATTAATTATATATCTACACAGTAAATTAACCTTGCTGGAGATTTATCGTTGTAGATATTTTTATCCATAGAATTGCTTTTTTTATTTTATGAATCCACGTCTAATGGACTGAAAAATTGGTAAATATATATTATGGTTTTCGTTTATCTATATTATTCGGTTAGACATTTTTGCGGTTTCGTGACTTGTCCTCCTATACGTATACCTGAAACGCACATATATATATTTATACATTGCCAAAAGTGATAGGAACTTTCCCTGCAATAACCAAGCTTAACGCCATTTAAACTCACGCATAGACCGACAACAATCCATTTAATTTGAAAACCGCACTCACAAGAATTACGATTATTACTGTAAGAGACTGTTTTTAGTATATTCTGGAATAGGCACCAACCGAATTCGTTATTAATTATCGTTCACCGTCCGGTAACGTAAACAATTAAATAAATACTAAACACTTGTTAAGTACAACATATTAAAAATAATAAACATAAAGATAGGTATGTTCGTGGAAAATTAAGATTCAAAAAAATCCCTTAATTTTTTTTTTATTTTAGAAATTTCACCTAACATACTCGACAAATGCCATTGTTAGTACGTCAATTGGGAGCAGTACCTGCGACATAATATATAATTTGACTGTGATTTCGACGTTTACCAACTAATAGTTATGTTCGTTGTAATAACCTAAGCAAGTATTCCGGAACAACATATATTACGAACTTATCCTTTTTAGTTACTTCGCTATACCCGACAAGAATCGGGTTAATTACAGGCGCCATTGTTGTATTTGATTTGTAAATTTTGTATGCAAAATAATTTAAGTAAAGTGTATTTATGTATTAGTTTAATATTCACGAAGTGTATGCTATTATGAAACAAAGTTATAGCGCCGTTAATTTATTCGTAAATAATAATTATATTTTTGATTATAGAATTCAGTCATAAACTAATAAACTATATTATTAAAGTATTAAAATAATATTGTTTGATGAAATGTTTTTACTGAATTTATTGATACAAGTTGATTTTGCGCCGAATTGACGTAATTTAAATAAACACAAGGCGATATAATATCGGAAAACGTTATCGTAACGAACACGATGTTTTTAGATCATGATATGTAAACAAAACAAACACGATAAAACAACAAAAACGACCAGATGATTGAGCGACATGGTTTTTTTTTCTCACTCTAAAAAATCGTCTGTATAATGTAAATAAATTTATTACGATATATTATATTCCATTGCTCTTATATGAATTTCTAGGTTTGTCTGCAAGACGGGACGTGAGCGTTTCTTTTATTTTCTCACTCTCCACTGCACACTCCGCGACGCGTATTATATTATAGCAGCTTTCGGTAGACCCATTTTCATCTCGTCACGTATATATATATATATTTGTATAATATAGGCCTATAAAATCCACGAAAGAATGTCCGTATACTTATACAGCATAATACGGAGTTAGCCATTCAGACGGGGAAATCTTTTATCGTCGAATTTTACACACTTTTGAAGTGCGCGCCACTTGCGCACGCTCGTGGACTAGCGTTCTATACGGTGGCGCGTCCAATTATTATATTATACGTAATATTATATTGTATATGTAAAATCGTACGTGTGTGTGTGTGTGTGTGTGTGTGTGTGTGTGTGTTCTGGTGGCATAATTCGCCTATATTATATTATGCATATTATTCGTTTTGCAATTTTATCCAAGTCACTATAATATAATGTAATCTGCAACGCAGCAGCTATGTGTATTAATCGCGATAATATTATATTATTATATAAGGTGTTCTGAATACCGTTGTCATATACATATTTTATGTTTATAGCTGTATAATAATTCACACGAGTTCGTGTAGCGATACGTATCTTATTTTTATTTTTTTTTTTTTTTGGTTTACCCTTTCGTCGGGCCATATTAAGACCGTAAGTGGATATCACAATATATACTTTATAGAACGGCGCTGATTTGAGTGATCTATTGTATATTTATGTACTGTCACCGGTACCTATATATAGTCACCCCGCCGCGTTTACGTGTTTTTATATTTTGTGTTTTATGACGAACATATAATATAGTGACTATATATAATAAGACATAGTAGGGAATTGACGTTCGGGAATATGAAGAGCAATTTTTTTTTTAAATAAATATCCAACGACAACTACGTAAAAGCTCAAGTAACCAGCTTTCTACTCGTATATAATAGATGGTATTATATTCTATACTTATATAAGTCATAATCTTGTACGGTTTTCATAATTACTGTTGTAATATTTTTCTCGCGTTCTCTGTTACTAAATCAGTTGAAATAAAGCTTTTAGAACGACTATTATAATATATATTTCAAATTATGTTGTATTATCATTAAAAATATCTATAATAAACATTTTTAACACATTTTATTAAGATATAAAGAACTTTTTTGCTCATTATCAATTTGTATTTTATGACCTTTCATCATGTTTTGATTGGATAGCATGACTATAAATTAAATAGTGGTGAGAATTGTTATTTTTTTTTTATAATATAACCATTTTAAAACTAAGTTCTTAATAAATATTAATATTATTCTAATATTTAAATATCTAAAAATATTACTTAACTTGTAAAATAATCATATTGCTGTGTGCTTTTTACTAAATCAAATGGATAAAATAAATATTAAATTTGGACATTTATAATTATGAAAATGGCTGCTTTTTAAGAAAAGTTGAATATTTATATAATATATAGAAGCCCTGTTTGATAAATATTTATTAATATTAAAATATGATATATTAAGCATACTTTTCAGCATAAAGACATTTCAAAATAATTGTATACAATACAAAAATCATAAAAAAACATTTTTCCTGAAAAACGGCATTTTTATACATTATAATTAAATAGACGTTTATTCATAAAACTGATATGTTTAAATACTTGACTTAGGTCCCTTAACAAATGTGCATTAATTACGGTTAGAAAAACAATTAATTTATTTTATAACTATAATACTAAATTATAAATCATATAAAAGTTAGTGAACTTATTTATTTTGTATCAATAGTTTTCATTATTTTTTTTTAAAATTTGATTTGTGTTTTTATTATTATTTTTTTTATATATAAACAATATTAATATTTTAATGAACTTAAATTATCTAAATACAAACAATAATATGTATAAAGAATACAGTGATATATTATTCAAAGTTGAATTTAGATGGTAATATTTATTATTTAAAGAAAAATAGTTTACATTTAAGTTACATAATACTATTATTAAAAAATGCACATATTTAAGTCTAAAATATATGAGAAAGGGAGTCTGTCAGGTCAAAAAAATAGACTTATTGGAATATCAGAGTTTAAAGTTTTTTTCCTATCCCAAATTTTAAATCAGACCGTTATTAACTATAGCACAATTATTCGAGACATTTAGTATCATTAAAAGTAACCTTCCTCTGTACTTTGTGTGCAAAATGAGGCATTCTCCAATAAAACCAGTAGCTAAAATAAACAGGCTCAGTGTTTGTGTGTACATGAATGTGATGTTATACATAGTTCAAATGACTAGACTAATGAGATTTATTATACAGGATGATACACATTATCCAAAATTGGATTTGTAACAACAATTCTCGTTAGTCAATTTTGAACGAATATTATTATAAACCATTGTTGTAGTTGTATGTAGTATAATAAGATGTATTATAGTAATATTTATTGTTTATAACTAAATTAAATAACAGTGCACATGTAAGTATTGAATAGAATAATTTTTAAATGGTAGATTCTAAGTTCACGTAAAACATTCCAGACTCTTCTTTGGAATTTATAGTGGTGTGCACATAATCAATATATTTCTGATTTTCAAGTTTCAACATTAAAATATATTTTCAAAATTGTAATACATAATGCATAAATAGTTCTGTAACTATTGTTAATGGCCTATATTAAAACTCAACTTTTATTTTAAATATAGATAAATCTTATTTTAGATTAGAAATTTGGAAGAATAAAAAATCTTATAGTATTAATTTGTTTAAAACACTTTAAGAGATATAGTATAAGACAAAGATTTGAAATTAGATACTTTTCCCACATAACTAAAACCTTCTATGTATACTGCGATATAAAATGTTCACAGACAATCTCAATATATTATATAACTATAATTACTTCCTTAAAAATATCACACAATTTATTTATAGTGTCTTGATAATATATTGGCTTTAAAACGTAAAAATTATAAATAATATTCGTTCTGCACGACGTAAAAAGAATCAGTTACTAAATTGTTCAAGGTCCAACATAAAAGTAAATAACTGTGATCAGGTTTCATCTTTTCACTTCTCTGAGTTATAGTCTTATTTTGAGATAAACTGACTTATTATCAAACTAAAATAGAGTACAGTCACCCATTAGTTAGGTTTATAGTGATAGAAGATTGTTGTCAAACAATCATATGAGACATTACAGCATTGTGATCATCTATTACGATATTTTATATTTTTTGATGAAAAAAAATATATCTTAACAGATAAAAATAGTAAAAATAAAACGATCAATATGTGTTTTCCATAACTATAATTATAGTAGTTGGAAATTTGGAATGATTGATGGAAATACGTACATTTAATGAATATAATATTGTATAATATTTAGTACTGAACAGATTCGTTAAAAAGTGGTTCAACTAGTTTACATTACTTCACCGTATAATCTTGCTTTTTTTCTGGACTTTTGGATTTATTTTCTTAAAATACTCTTGGGAAATTTTAAAGATGAGTAATTTATACAACACTCATTGTCCATTGTTCAAAAAATATACAGACGTTTCATGAAACTTTTTTTTCTGTCCCAATATAATGTTAACGAATTAAAAAGGACATATGAATTACAAACTATCTCTCTCACAGACGCACAAACATTGAAATACCAATTGCATTCTTGGTCCGTTATAAATTTAAAACCGTTACTATTTACAGTATTTCATATAAATGGTAAAATAAAAACGTATAACACAAAGGCTATATTGTTTATAAATTATTTCCTATTTATAAACAAAAAAATATTCATTAAAAATATTTCAAATATTATATAGCGAATTTGAGTTTTTAATTTTAATTTCCGTAAATAGAGTACAGTTAAGACGTAGTGAGAGTCATACAATTGTTATTATTTTTTACACGCAATTACTCAAAGATGAAAATTTGTGGAATTAGGCCATAAATAAATATGACGAACATTGCAGAGAGTTATTTAAATATCGAAATGTTTCATTATTATTTTAATTGGTCTTTATATTTTACTATAACGATTTAAAGGGACATCAGAGATATCAGAAAGTTTGTGAAAAGTAAGTTGAAGTCGGTGATTTACGATCCTTATAGTTTATCGTTTTGAATAAAACCACTTCAAATATTTATTTCTAAGAAAATAATATTATTTACCGTATCGTTATAATTTTGATTACGTTATTATTATTATATTCATATAATTATGCATTCGCGTTTAATTTACATACTATGTTAGAAATTATTATACAACATAAAGTATTTTTTACTTTCAGGTAAAATTTGAGTTTTTACATACTGGAAGTATCTACGCATATACAACAGGTATCAAATGAAGTTATTATACATCATTTTAGAAAATGTATAGAAAGTTTTAAAAATACAACACTGTATAAAAAATTTATGAATAATAAAAACATGCTATATTGTCGTAATACTTATGCAAGGTTTTTAAATTCTCACAGAACATGAAAATTCAATAAAAGCGAAAAACACTGAAATAATAGTTTGGCTTAAAAAGTAATATTAATTGAAAAGTGTTCTACCAAATTCTAGTATTTACTATGTATTTTTGTTTCATAATGATTATTATTCAATTAATATAATTCAATATAACACTTTAATAACACATAAATAAATTATATAGTATATATATTTAAATATAATAATTTGTAGGCATTATTAAATTTCCATAAAAAAAAAAAAATAAAAATAAATAAATAAAATACTCGAGATGTTTTTATTAATGTTTATTTAAATACAATTTTTCATGAAGAAAAATTGTTCTTTACGGTGTATCAGTTATTATCAAATTACTTAGTCGAACCAAACAATATTTGTGAACATTGAGAGGTCTATTTTATATTCCATATAAATGATTTATTATTCTCCATACTATGGAAATTATAATATTAACTACTCGTAACTCAATATTGGAAAAAAAATGATGTTGCAGGTAATTTTTTATTAAGTTAATAAAAAAGTAATATAATCAGAAGTCAACTTTAAGAGCAACTAAATATTTTTATTGATACTTAACTATATTAAAGGATAATACAATAACCATAATATTTTTTTTATTAATTTTTTATTATATTTTTTTTAAATAAAATATTTGTTTGTTTTTTTACATATATATTGTATAATATATATTTACGTACCTCGTATATATAACTTAATATTATGTATTTATGTTTATATTATCTTTTTTAAAGTATTAACTTATAAAATTATGTATTTACTAGTCTCAGGTAAAATTATTAAAAAATAATAATAATAATATGTACATACAATTAATGTAGGAATCGTCAATCAATTCCCTTTTCAAATAAAATTAATAATAATCAATAATTATCTTTTTTTTATAAAGTTATAATATAGAATAATAATTTTTAAAAAGATAGTTCAAATATGAAATGTATTTAAAGGTTGTAAGTGTAAAAGAATTATTTAATTTCTGTTGAATTTATCCAACTTTCTACACTTCAAATGTTTTACAAATAATAATTAACAAGGTGACCGAAATGTGACATTTGCAAACAAATAATACATAATTTGATATACATTGTCATATACATAAACCTATAGTGCATCCTATTTTTAATTAAATTGAAAAGCCAATTTAATTATATAATTCGCAGAGAACATAAGCGCGGAATAGCGTTGAAGTATTATGAAAAAAAAAATACATTTATGTAGGCAATTCAAAAGTAAAAATAATATAAATATATTGAACATTTCAATAGCATTCATATTTTACATAACTTGGTATAAGGATAATAAGCTAAAGAGAAAATACGTTTTTTTATTGTACACATAAATAATCAATTTTGGGATTTATATATTTTTTTTAAATAAAAAACAAATCTTTTTTTAGTGACTTACAATTATTATATAATTTAAAATATTTTTTATAACAATAATACTAATATTAATATGGTTATGATCTATAATAGTGGTCGGCAACCGGTGGCCCGCGCTGCTTTTGTATATGGCCCGCTTTAAAAGACAAATTTCTTTATATTCATCTCAAAATTTCAAAATTGAATGAAAATTTTTATTTTTATCCAGCTCATGAACTCTTTTCAATTCGTGAATGTGGCCCGAGAATCAAAAAAGGTTGCCGACCATTGATATAATATATTGTTAGACATATAAACGTTTATTACTATATTTTATAGAATCGTTAAGTATTTAATAGTCTAACCAATTAAATGTGGTACTTATGATTGTATACCTGTAATCGGTTTGTTCAATTGTATTGGTCAAACATTTTTCGATCAACTTGGCATAAAATATAATATTGCGTGACCTTTATCATCAATAAATACATTCTAACGCATTCTACAGCATTGTGTATGCTTTAAAGTTTAAACGTTTGATTTCACATTAATTTGTTATATCGAAACACTATGTCAATTCGTGAATTTCGAATGTTTAACGTGAATATTTGAATTCAACAAAATCTGCATTCCCTTTTTTAATGTCCATATTTTTATATATTATAATTCAAAATATTTTATTAAATTCTATTCTAGAAAGATTCCTTTACTATATCGTAAGATTATATGACGTAATCTTCTCATTGAATGGTACATTAGAATTTGCAATGTACTTATACAAAAAAAAAATGTATGTATAGCTAACTATACACAATTATTAGGTATGTAACAAGTTCTTCTGAATGACGGTATGAGCATTCATTTTAAAGATTTTTATGAGAAAAGTTGTATTGAATTATATTGTATTATATTCAAATAGGTAAAATTAAGGAAATAATAAATCAATTATTTTTTTATTATTAATTTTACATCAAATCACCATGTTAAATGTTTCCATCGATTCTAAATTTATACGTAAATTCACTTATTCGGTTTTTCAATACTTTTAAGAGCGGTGAGACATACAGGTAATTCGTTTTATTCTTATTATTGTTTTCTCGTGTAGAATAGTAATATGTTGGCCATCCGTCTAAATTCTAAACCTTACTATCTCATATAATATGTTACCAATACAGACGGTAAGATCTTTTGGTGTTAAAGGTAAGACTGTTCCTCTTTAAATTGCTTCGGTGTTTGACTTATTTCTTGTTTTTTATTTTTACTGTAATTTGTGACATTATATATTTATTGTTATGTAAAATAAATCTAATGATCAAAATACAATTTCATAAATCGAAACTGAAAATATTAAAAAAAATATATTTTGAATAGACGTCGGTTTCATAATATAATATATTTTGGGTGTTTTTAAAAATATTTTAATTTGTTTTATCTTAGATCCATAGCAGATCAAGGAAGCTATTATATACTCGTACTTCGATTATTTTGAATATTCACATATTTTGAAAAGTATTGAATTTTACAGAAATGTTATTTTTAAAAGTATTTTAAGTATAAATTTTATTCATAATATGTGATTAGTAACACATCGCTTTAAGTTTGCTGAATAAATGTGAACAACTAACATATTGACGACTGATGTTTTTTATGACATTTTATTTTAAGTGTCGCGTTTTTTTTTTTAATTTTTTTATGTAATTTTTAGGTTTAAGTATTCATTTTTTGAAGACCAGGGTTGAAATATTTCCAAAAAGCTTATCACAAACTATTATAACGTTATTCAAAGTCTAGGAAAAGGTTCATTTTCGATTTAAACACTCAAAATAATGAAATATCTAATGACATAATATAATGAACTCTATATACAATGTAATTCAGCTCTGAATCATTTTTCGAACGCAATGCTTCATCATTGCTTTCGAACTTGAACATTATTATATATATATATATATTTTTTTTATCAATGCAAACAAATAATAGTGATCAATCTTATTGTCCTGTCCTCTATTTCATCGTTAACTTTCACGACTCTGTTTGCTCCCGTTTGTAGCTCGCTTGGGTCATTTTACTCTAATATTCACGTTTGCACTTTGTTCTAATGACTTACGAAACATTATATATAATGATGTTTAGTGTCCAATAGCTTGTGTATTCGAAACTAATGTGATTTGAACTCGGTAGAAAAATAAGCGATATTTAATGAACAAAATGTGCGCGCAGTGTATTGACTGCGTATACGTACAACAATAATAATTTTAAACGTTCGGTTGGAGTCGATTAAATCATCTGCTTTTAAATCAGCGCAGATCGTATTGTTATGCTCACACATGTGGATGTCACTAACAGAACGAGCTTAATAATGTGTCTTATAACAATAACGTCTGGAGTTGTAATATAAGGAATGCCCCACAGTCGTTACGCCGCCGCCGAAACGTATTTGTGAGCTTATTCGCATACTGTATATATAATACGATATATTATTCGTATTATACAGAATCGATTGTGGACAAAAATATTAAAATATGATATTTGTACTCAGTAATATGTACTATTAGTATATATAGTAAAATATTGTATTGGAGAGAGCGAGAGTCGTGGTCTGCGTGTATCGGGTATATAATTACGTATTAAACACTAGATCGAATTGGTTACACGGATAGAACTTTAGGAAAAATGGCTAGCCTAACCTTTGTAAGTCAAGAGAACATTTTTTATCGTCAAGTTGTAGATTGCTAGTGAACAAGCAATATATTATGTATTTAAATCTCTCAATGGATAAAGTTGATACTGGCACAAATATTTACTTAAACCAGTTGTTAAAACGTAAGTTTTAATTATAATCTTTTTTTTTTTTTACAATAACACAGTGATTGTACAATTTGAAGATTGTTTAAATCAATTAATTAACTACTTTTTTTAAAAATTCATCGTATAGTTGATGCATAAAGCACTTATTAATACCAAAATATATTATATAGTTAGGCGGTTACCTGTTAATAACGACTAAATTATTTAATCAAAAAATATTAATCATTGCAGGCTTATGATTATTTTAAACTATCGTAACATGTTATTACAATAATTAGTCACTATAAATCTATTGTCTAGTTAAAATGGTATACCTTTTACACTATATGTTATAGTTACAACGAGTTTTATGTCGGAATTATCAAAAAAAATGTACACAAAACGATACCAAAGACGATGACGATTATTATTTATTGTTATACTGTAATGGTCATTGTAAAGGTGAAGATCGCTGACGACGTCGGTAGGAAATGGGACAAGTGAGCGCAGTACGAGTTTGGTCGTCGTCGAGTTAGCTATGAGTGGAGGCTTTGATCATAGGCGCATTCCATACGATATACATGTACAACTCGTATATAACAATACATTATGACGTGCAGACAGATCGTGACTCCTACCTGTACGTGATGAACGCGAATATGAGTCCCACCAAGGACACGCTGCTACCGAGTACGACGATCAGAGAGAGCACGCTCTCCTGGCTCGCCACCGTCCATCCGTTACCCGTCAGGTTGCCCATGACGGGCACCCGTCGCGGGTAAATGCTCTCCATTTCGGCGACCCGTCTAAAATACGCGTGTATGGTGATTCGTATATATTACAGCAAAGGCTATTACGTGTGTGAAACGCGTATATGGATAGAATAACAATAAAAACAAAAATAATTATTATTATTGTAGTCAAAAATGAACCACGAGAGTATATTTTTGTTTTTTTTTTTTTCAAGACGACATCGTTCGATTCGCGACCGGTCGTCGTGGCCGCGTCGTGCGACTAAACCCATCGCGTTTCAACGCTACCGCCACCGCCGACGGCGTTTCGGCGCGCTCTCTGTGCGCTTCCACATTGTATAATATAATATTGTCTTATACTATTGTACTTACGTCTATAACTCTTAAGTCTTTATATTATATTATGTTTAATTAAGGGTACTCATATTTTCAAGATGATAACAAACAGGGCAAATTTTTACAATCTTTTTGTATAACCAATATATTACATCGAAAGAATCGGAAAAAAAATAGGTAATGATAATAATAAATAAGTTATAAAATATTACAGATAATATCATTTTAATTTTGTACTACCTTTATTATCTATTGAATAATGCAATTTCTTAAGCATTCTAAAATAAGATCAATTAACAACAATATTGTCTCATATATTTCTGTTACCTGTTTCGTTAAATCATATTAAGTATATTATACATAAAACGATTATAGTTGTTTCACATCTACTTAAATAGAATTTAAAGCGTAATTTATTATTATCTTCATTTTAAAATAGACTACCTAAGAAATAGAAAGAATTATAAAACATTAATGAATTATACAGAAAATAATTACCTACTATTTTTTAATTGTTGTCAAGACAACGGCACTTGACTTACAATAAAAAATGAAACAGTACAGTCGTGTTGCCTAAGTCTCACCACGCCAACGGGATTAAAATATTTTGTATTTTTTGCTATATTCTACGACTGGTATAAAATAAACTTAGCAATATTCTAATTGTCTTTCTTCGAATCGTACTGTATAATAATAATATATGGGTATATGAGTGTTTTATGTAAAGTATGTATTATAAACGAAAATATATGATTATCGATCGAGTGGAACCTACGTCCCGACAAAGTATAGCCTTTTATTATAATAATAATATTATAGTATATATTATGGTGTTATAATTTACTGGATAACATTATTATTATTGTTGGATTATATTGATAATATTTTGTCAAATGTGTCGATAAGCGTGCGTTAGGTTCGGTGCGGCGAAATTATGGTGTTCATCAAATTTTTAAATTTCCTTACACCATCTAAAACCGTGTGCCTGTACCTGACCTGCACTTTTGTAAAATAATTCAAGACATTGCCTCGGTTTCCGAGAAAAAATAAAATCAGGAAAAACTTTGCTATGGTTATTGAGTTAAAAAATAATACAACTGTCAAGAATGTGAAAAACAAAAGTTTAATACACAACACGATTAAGTATACGATATAGTGAGAACAAGCGTTTAAGTAAATACAATTTTTTTAACTTTAATTTGTTTAGAAATATTTTATGATATATTGATCGTCATGCTGTAGTATTAATATCTCATGTGGTAGACCTTTTTTACAGTACCATTTGACGCATATACTGATTATATTGTAGTACAAGATGACCATAGGCATAATATTAAAAATCGATGTGTTACACTTTACAAAAATTCAGTATACATATTCTATGTACATAGTGCATGTGTATCAACAGGTGTGACATGTATACATTATTATGCTATGTATTAGCATTGGTTATAGAATACATTATTCTATAATCAATAGTGTTAGTATATCTACTACTACTTCATAGAATTTGAACTTTACAATTTTGGCTTAAAATTAAGTCATATTTATTATGTCTCAAGCAGTAGTTGTCATGCGCGCTAAAATCGTGACATAACCCATAGGTCAAATTTACGTATGTACCTACTTACCTATATACAAAGATGTTGAGGGAAAATTGAAAAATTCTTCAAACAACAGATTTGTGGTTTTAAGTATTTTTTTTTTTTTTAACTTGGTATGACTATGAGTTTTTGTAATTGTAAGAAAACATTTTTACAATTTTTTTTCTTTACGTTGAGTAAATATTTTTTGATTGTCATTTCCGTTCTTAAGTCCACAAGCACGCAATACTACTGATAATATTTTCTTATGAATAATATTGAGGCGAAAATTAAATAAATAGTAATAATAAACTCTTTATAATGTTATCATCGGAGTCAGCAAAATAAACTTTTTATTTTAGTTTACTAACGATATTATTAAATAAATACTGAAATATTGATATTATTTTCTTGAAACTATTTTTAATATTGATATATACAATATAATAATATAATATAAGTATATACAAAAAGCAATATTATCTTTTCTTTATAGTTTAGTGTAGTAATTAGTAATTTTATTTACTTTGATGTATACATATTTAATTATATTTTAATAACTTATATTGCACTTACCAATAAATAATTATCCCAATCATATTTTCCAGGTAAAAAATTAATGTTTAATTATATCGTTATATTCATATATGTTAAGTGATATTTTTTTGTGTTTGTAAAATAATACCTTAGAACTTTTTAATAGTAACATATCTATTATTTATTTATATTTTCAAAAGAATTTCAAATACAATATTTTTATTTCACATATGCATGCATTTCCCTCCTCCAAATGAAGAATACGATTGAGCACATCGTTTGTTATTACTAACCATAACTTTCAAACAACAATTTTCATCATCAACATTGTTTTTATTAAAATAGTATTTTGCAGATGTCAAAGGTAAAACTCTCGTAAAACAATAAAATTAAAATAAAATATTATACTTTGGTAATATTTTAAGCATAATAATATAATATAATTGTATAGAACACCTGTAGGCTATAAAATTGTAATAAAATGCATGAACGATCAAAACTGTTTCATTTGGAAAATATCATCAGTTTTATTGATCTATATAAATTATCGCCTTAAACGTTTTTTTTTTAAGGATTATATTTCATTTTTACAAACTATCTACGTTTTAATTTTTTATAATTTATTAAAATAACACTTAACTAATTTACTTTTTGTGTAAATACTAATATGGTATCAGTATTTATGTATACATCAAATCTGAATTTTTATGTATAAATGAATTCATTTTTTTTTTTGCAAAATGGTAAGCGTTTTATAGAGAAAATTTAAAATTCTTGAAATCTTTGACCTAGTATATAATCAATGAAATAATTTCTCTTAATTAGTAGTTTGGATGGATAAAAAATAATATGTATGTATGTTTTTAATTGCCTATCAATCTAACTCAACATATCCATGTTTAAGTGTTTTTCCAGGAAGCGGTTCGTCAGTTATTTGTCTGTATATTGTGACTATGATATCGTGCACGTTTTATGTTTTGTATATTCATTTTCTTCTTCTTCTTTATTTGCTTTTACTGGCCATTTAGGTTCATTACCGCAAAAACCACTTGCTTCCATCTACCTAGTTCTTCTCCGTCGCTTAATCTTAAAATCGATGCAACTTTTGTAATCCTATCTTTCCACAGCTGTCTGGTTTGTCCTATCGGCATGTTTTGTATATCATATCTAACTCAAATTGTCAATTATACTTCTCAAATAAAAAGTGATTGTTCAATCTACACCTCAAGCACAAGATTAAAAAGCATCACGAGTTTCATAAATAATTGATCAACGAGAACCTAAAATGTAAGCTGTTCAAGTATGTTTGATCCAGCTGAACCATTGTACATTGATTTAAATACTGATTTATTTCATTACGATACTAATTGTAGTTACCGTTTTCATTAATGTGTGGTTAAATGATGAATGGTTAAATTATACGTTCATTTCGGTGCCTTCAAATTAAAAAATAAAAACTTAGGAACGTGCTGCACGAGTGGAAAAATGAAATTGTCAGAGTTACATTAGTCACCTAAATCATTATCAACGTCAGTATAATGTGACACAAGCCTATGAAATATACCTTGGCAATCATACACAAATTTAATAAATTTTGCCAATAAATTGAGATCGTATGGCATAAAATTCAAACTACAACGTCTTAATTATCTTTTTGAGTCATTAAAACCGATAACAAGTTATATAACGCAGATCACAAATGTATTCAAATTTATTTTATAAAAATTACTGACCAATCAATAAATATCATAAATTCAATACATGCATTAGAAGAAAAACTATCGCTAAATTATAAACTATATCGAATCAAAACATTAAATTAATTCGATTGTTCACAACTTTAAAAAATGTCAGACAGCGACTACCAAGTTAGGGCAGATAAAACATATGTCGTCCAATATAAACTATAGTACAATACACAATAATAATAATGTACATATAAATATTTAATTTTAACTTGGTTAATAATTTTAATTCATATAAAACTATCAACGGTCATAATTTAATATACATACTGATATTTCAATAACGAAGCATTACCGGGTCAGCTAATTATAAATATCAAATTTACAGAGAATTAATAGAACAAAAGGATTAAATAATAAAATAAACATTTGATATTTTTTTTTAACAAAGTCATCTCTCTTGACTATTACGCCATAGCAAAGTAAAAAAAAAGTTAATTAATTTTTTGAATTCTATAATCATTTTTTAAACTAAATATTTTCGCATGTCACCCACGTTATTTACTGTGATATTTAAATAAATTCTACGAACATTGCTATTGAAAGTATAAAAATATTTCTAGATGATTTTTATATCTTACAAATTTTAATTATAAAAAAATAAATAATAATAAAACTAAAAACTTTCTTCTTTGGAAAATTAAGGTAGATTAATTTGGAGGATATAATTATAATTTTTATAATGAAATTTTAAATATACACAATTCTAAAAACATTTAAGTTTAAATAAAATAACAACTATAATTTAAAGTAAGTAGTTTTCAGTGTAATAATATTACATAAATTCAATTCACTAACAAATTTAAATCATTCCTTATCTAATGATACGAATGTAAGTGTGCGCTAAATATTTTTAACCAAAGACTGAAACGATAATGATTATACATAGATAATATATATTTATATACAGACTATAAGTATTAGACAATATTACGAGACTTGACCATTTTACTATAATTTATTACCGTAACTCGTAAGACATATTAATTTAACACTGACATGATCCATTACAATTAATTAGCTGTTTGTACTATATATACCTACGAAGTCATGGGTATATTTTCCATCGTATTAACTTCAAAACTTTTAGTGCAATATTATTTTTTCTTACATTACTTTTTAAATTTCAATATACGTATGAGTTATCATCTATCAACAATTTAATATTTATAAATAATAAGCTTTTAAAAAATTAAAACCCCATGGAATTCATTACATTTGTAGTTAAGTAAAAATTCTATCATATTTTTAGATATTTTGTTTAGTTGTAAAACAATATTTTATGTGTATAAGTTATGTCCAATATAAAATAATAGAATGTGTAAAAACATTTATAAATTATCCGCAGGTAACTCAATCAACTAAACTTATTATACGTCCAGTTATATTTATCATCTAATTAGGCATTAAATGAAAAACATCTGGTATAGAAAATTATGAAATGCTAGTACACGAAAATTTAGTTTAAAAAGCTACTATAACTTTGTGTGGGTTTTAAACTTATCGAATACACGGTTTTATAGACAAAAGAGTATTTCATCGTTAACTCGATAGAAACTATAGTAATAAGTAATTCAAAAGTAATTTACTTTATATATATATATATATATATATATACGTGGTTTCTCATGGGTAATAAGTCAAAACTGAAATAAATAATTAAATGCTACTTAAATTCGAAAAATGTAATAATGATTGAGAGTCTGTTTCATTTAAATAACAAATATATACCACAAATGTAGTTCACATATTATTTATAATTATAATAGGTATTGTCATTATTATGTGTACCTATGTTTTTATAAATAAAAAATGCCATGTAACATTTTTTTTTGTTTGATTTGAGTAATAATGTTTTATGCCATTGAATGTCACAAAATATTACAATCATATTTATAAACTACTTTCTTTTTACAAAATGCGTCATTCAAAATTTTTAACAAAAAACTCGAATACTAGAATAATATTATATACAATACGTAGGTATACGTATTAACTCAAAAATCTTCACAAATACTGTTTATTATACCTTTTTGTTATTGCAACATTTTCTGTTGATAAAATTTGTAGCTGAATTGAGGTTGTAAGGTAGGTCATTGTAAATCATAAATTAAAACACAGCGTATCTTCAAATATACGATATGAATGTATATGAATAATAATAATAATAATGATATTATTGTTTAATACTGGTGTCTAACTTTCTAACGGTTTTCCAACTCCCTGCAACCATATAGTAATTAATTATTATGAGCTATCATTTTTTTTTTTTTTTTTGGAAGGGGAGGGTGTTTAATCACTTAAACGGCTTTGTTATTTTTCTCTCTTATAGATCAACCCTTTTCCACTCAAATGTATTTTTCTTTTCTCTTAAAAACAATGCAAAATATAACATGAATAATTATACTTGAACTATAGAGAAGGTAGGTAGTTAAAAAAAAATATATTACAATTTATACCACATTGTGATCTAAAATAATAATAATAAATGCTAGTAATTGTTTAGTATAATATTTTTGAAATAAAAACAATTTTAAAATAATTGAATTAACCCCTCAATAAACAAATCGTATCATACTAATCATCATATTATTAAGGTCATTTATTATGCCTCACGATGAATTAGATTCACATTCAAGGATTTTTTCTTAAAATAGCTTTTTATTTTTACAGAATACGAATACGACAACGTTTCGACGAAATACAATGAGTTAACACCAATACGTCTGAGAATATTAAGGCCTTACTAAAACGTTAAATTATGTATACGCATTACCCGTAATATCCCAAGAGTTCTCTTTAGAATTGTCCCCGAAACTTCGCAAGCTGTGTAATAATATACAAACAAGAGATATAAATAAATAATACAATTTTAATTTTTTTCATTTGTATAAATTTATTTTTTTTTGTTTTTTAATACGCGCTTAGTTCGTACATAACAGTTGCGAGAAAAGCACACAAGTGAAATACATTTCGTATTGTACACAATAATAATAAATTTGTCGTTCGTTCGATAATTCTAATTTAAACTCATTTAAATCCGTTTACGAATGCATGAATTTTCAGTCGTCCAGTAATATTATATAATGTATTTATTATCTATTTTCTGTCTTGATATACAAAAACTACATTTGATCTAATACTATATTTTATACGAAATGCATTAAAAGGAGACTTTTATTTATTTTGGAGGTGAAGACTTGAACATGAAATATTAATTTTCGATTACGTACCTTTATTTTTTTTTTTGTTGAATTCTAAGTAAGTCTGTTTGCATAGATCATATACAGTATAAACATGGTCTTGAATTGCGACTTTGTTTTATTTTAGCACTATTTGGAGAGTTAATTTACATTATTTATGATTCCATTACTGTTCCATACGATCATTTTCATGGTTGTAGTTGTTGATTTTTTTATCGTACATTTTTTAAGTTTGGTTTTTTTTATCATCATGATAAGCAGATAGATCAAAGGACTTGTTAATAATTTTAAATCATTAATGAATTTAAAAAGTTGTTTTGTAAGGATTTGGCTATTATACATACAAATGATTTATGATTATTAATTATGTAAACATTTAAAGAGGCAGAAATTATTATTAAAACTGCGTTGCAAAAGCTTAATTTTCTGAACGATTATTATGAATTTATGATACTACAATAGTAATATTCTTATATTGCTGTAAATAAAAACACACAAATATATTAATATATATAATGTAAATAATAATATTATAATATTATATATTTAAAATTTTAGATTTTTAGCTGACGATGAATGTATATTAGTTTTACTGTGGTGTGTATATATGTGTACATATGTATATGGTTGAATTATTTTTAGCGTCCTTTTTCATTTGAAATTCTTAACGATTACATTATTACATATATTTTTTTTTAATTGTTCAATGTTGCGTGGTAGTAAAATTAAATTTATATTGAGTCGGTGTTGTGTATTTTTGCACTTATTTTAATTTATTTACGTAACATGCGCGATACTTTATAGACGAATAATATGAAAGAGCTATTCGATTGAAGTTATGTGAAAATTCAAAATTCTTTGTGGCTAATGCATTATAAGTTTTAAGAAATATTTTGAGCTATTTTCAGTATTCTATTATTATATTATATAAACTTTATTAAATTTGACTTTGATCGGCTCATCATAAAACTAATACTACCTACTTATCTACCTTCTTTGGAAATTTCAGGAAAAAAATCAATTCCTCCACATCTATTGAAGTGGATTAGAACCATTGAAATGATTTTCAGGTTAACATTTTTTATTTAATATACTATATAAAAGTATACGTATGAGTACTGGGTATTATTATTAAACTATGATAAAATATGTTCGGGAATATTCAGTGTCATTTTATTTTTTCAAAAAAATGTCTAATTTTTAATTATTACTAATTTTTATATATGCATATTAATTGTTATTATGATAGCTAACCAAAAAGTTATAAAATAAAAAAGATGCATTTGAGATACGTATATTATTATCATAAATTATAATTTACATTACTATAATAAAGTACATACATGTCATATTATTATTATATTATTTTATATTTATGTATATATGGTTCGAGAATAATACTTTCTCACATTACCTAGAGAATGTCTAATGTTAATCCAAAAAAATGCATTATACATAATTAAGTAAGTAAGATATAATAATACAGGAATTCTTAAATTTTGAAGCACATTTATTACTTCAGTATTTGTGAAAAAAAAATACTATTATTTAAATTTATAATTAATTATTATAAATTGCAAAATGAAATTATTTGATGAAATTGTAATGAAATAAAATTAGTTTAATCATAATTTATCAATTATTTTTAGTATTATGCAGTAAATTTCTGCAATTGAGTGAGTCTAGATTGCACGGCGAGTATTTTTATATTGACTTTCAATTTAGGCTATTTAGTAGTCAAGTTATTGTTTAATATTTTTATTTAAGACAAGCGTTAAATTATAATACTATACTAGTTTTTTTTTGCTTATAAAAGAATTCTAGTTAAAAACTACTAAACAATTTGAACAATTTATTGTAATAATTATACTCTACGTTTCATTTATGATTTTGTGATAGCATGTTGTATGAAATATTGAAATATTTAAAAATTTTCCTTCGTCTCAAAGAGAATTTTGCGAATGATTAAAAAATGTAAGAGTCACGGCCGTAAACCAATATATTTTTGCTCAGAAATCAGAATCAACTGATAATCATACAATTCTAATATTGTTACATCATAATCCTGCACTGAGGCGAGTAAAGTTCATTTTTTTTTTTATTCTTTTCATCTCTTTGTACAATGTCCAAGTTTATTATTTTCCGTTTCGTCTTCGCCATAGATATTGATGTTTTTTTTTTATATATTATATTGTATTTGACCATACTGTTTTAAAAACAATGTAAAGTCATGTTATTTTATACGATGAAACATAATTGTTTATTATTATCGACTGGTATTATTACTCCTTTTACGAATTTTTTTTTAGATACCTTTGTTAAAAATGGTTTAATAAACCTCTATGTAAATATATTAATAAGGTACATATTTGTTTGATAAATTATTTTCCGTGCATTTCGTGTAATATAAAAATCTGTTTTCAAATTATTCTAATTTGTAAAGAGCTATTTGCAGATTGAAAAGATTAATATTAATAACAATGTAGGTACATAGCAATTATTTATCCTGAACTCATTCATTGTGCTTAAGAAAATTTAAATTACTCTCAAATGACAATGCCTCATAAATATTAATATGTACATTTTGTTTCATAGTGTAGTTTTTGTTATTGCCGCGTTTAACTGATTTTGAATTACCTAATAAAGTATATACGACATAGTTGTGCATGTTTTATAAAAATTCTAAAATATTTACGTCCCATTTATCTTAAAAGATACGGAATAATTCGATAAATGCTTTCACACATCGAGTGTAAAATGTTGAGTCTAGATTACTCTTCATAGCCTCATAGGTAATAATATTAATAACTGATGTGAATAAATAAAATTAAATTTATGAATTTATAAACCTTTCAAGTTTTACATATTATCATTGGTTATATACATAATATGTAGTTATACTATATATAATCAATGGATATTATCTTAAAAATCCTTTTTTTCCTTTTTGCGAAACTCGTAATAATATAAATGTTGTTTGTGTGTAGATAAAAACTGTTGCCGAGGCTTTGTTTTCCCAATCGTTCGAGTGGCCGAGTTATACTGATTGTTCCGAGAACTAGTGTAGTATTCAGCCCTTGCCAAATAGTATTCCTTCAGGCTATAGCGTTGTCATTCTTCAATACAAGTTATCGACGTTAAAACTAAATATTGGTTTGAGTTTTTGTACGCTTGATCAATTTATGATCTACCTTGTAGTTATCAATCTATAAACATATATATATATTTTAAAAAATCCTGAAAAAGTAGAATCAACGACTGCCAAGATCACTGTAATATATTTCTCCGTTAAAGTTGAAAAAAACCATTACAACGTACATATTTTCTAAAGTAAACTGATGTAACTTTTGGCGAATATGTAAGTATTTTAAAGAAGTGGTAATTAGTATTCAGAATCGACGACAAGACGTATGCGTGCTATACGTTTTTGCATGTACTTAACAATCTCTACAAGTTACGTAAGTTGTCTATTTAACTTACACATTACGAATAGTATACATTTCTTGAGTTTTGATATAGTTATCCTAAAATATATGTTATTTTTTTTTCAGTGTAGTTATATTTTTTAAATCTTTTTTTAAATAATCGAATTTTGTCCTATACAATGTTTTACGAGTTTAAAACATGACAATTTTTACCAACTAAATATCTGTTTTATTAGTATGCAAACTTATATATAATACATTATAGTGTGATTTAAATGGTAGGATGTATATTGTATTCATATATTTGATAGTTCACATACTTTTTTAATTTTACGAACGAAATGCAATACGTAGAACTGTGGTATTAATTTTAGCAAAAACTTACATTTATTTATCTCGTTAATTTATTCGTCTCTTGTGAATCTCAAATTACTTAAATGTATTTAAATAGAAAAATAGTTGTACATCCGTTATAATGGGTATACTCAACCAAACATGATTCATATTTAAACAACTATAGAATATTAATATGAATATTGGTATATACACGACGTGTATTACACGTCATTGATAGTTTGATACAACAAATGTATCATATGGGACATGGGTGTAAAATATCCGGTGCTAGGCGTTCAATCCTTGCGAAACAATTTATGAAATACTAAACTAATATTACTTTATGTCTGTCTACTTTGAATCTGTTAAACTATCATATTAGTGGAATATTAAGTTGAAGCACCCTCAACAGGCGTTATTTGTTGGTCTTAACACGTTTTATTTACCTTAAAAATCAAAATGAAAAATACGATTATATCAGGCAATTGTATATTAAACCATGAACTATTTTTTTATACATGTTAATACAAAAAAAAAAAATTGTAATAATTATTTACAAATATTTCTTAAAATTAGTTTGTGGTCAATGGGCTGATTTTTAAACTAAAATCTAGGAACAAAATTCTAAGGAATTATAAGATAGCTATGCAAAAACCAATTGTTACATTCGTCGGTTGCCAACATACAAATACTCACTATTTGATAAAAAAATAAAAATGTATTTTGCATTTTCAAAAGAAAATAATATAGATGTATATTATGGCGTTCAACTGTGATTGCTTTTGCGCGTTTTACAAATCACAGCTGCTCAGATCGTTGACACATTTTTATTGAACGAATTAGTTATTAGAAAAAAATGCTCGCACTCATTTTATCAACTATGTTCTATGAAAATAAAATGGTGAAATTTTTGCATATATCTAATAAATTATTAATATACCTGGAAACTAGTCACCTATCATAAATTAATAAGTGTATAATTCATGTATATAGGTAGAATTTTTTTAGAATTAAAATAAATTTATAATTATATGGTCAATTTATTTTTATCTTACAAGAGATAATATCTTAACTTATTATAAATAATAATTGTATTAATATATACGTATATACGAGTACGTACATACAATTAAACAAATTATTTTATTGAAAAAAAATTTTTTTTCGAAGAATAACGAATACAATGATTATTGACTTTACATTAAAGTTAAAATGTATAATATTATTTAAATTTAATTTATGGTGGTTGCTTATCACTAAGTTGTCTTTTATATCAAATATTTTATCATTATTATTTGTATAAACGGATTTACCACGGGATTTCCGTTTCAATTCAAATTTATTAGTAGACTCTTTAAATAGATTGAAACAGGATACATGTTATTATCATATATTATCTAGAGATTGAATCTATAGAAATGTACGTAAATACTTGTGTACGGTAATTATATTAATAACATTTAATATGTTATAATTAATAATTTGAACAATACTGAAATATTATTGTGCGCTTGATAATCTTAATATTTTTTTAGAAAATGAATACTCTTTTAATTTTTGGTAGTAGCTGAGTATAGTAGTGTAGCTATTGCCATCGGCGTATTTATTTTTTATTACCAGACCTTTCAAATTTCACAAATATTGCATTGCGCTTACAGCTCTTCTTTGAGAGATGTTAATCTGCTTCAGATATTTTTACACGATTTAGATTGCTTTCAAAAGTTATCGTTCGTAATTGATCATGATTTATTAATTTAATTCAATTAAAACACTACCACTTCTAGTTATTTGGATAACGATAATCATCAATTAAGATTCCTATTCTTCCAATAATAACGTAAACCGATTTGAACGTACTTTTGTGTTGTTAAATTTATTAAGAGTTCATAATATAATACTTGTGTTGTTAGTTATTTACTCTATTTTGTATTATTCTTGGTCTAATTGTATATAAAAATTGTTTCTGAATATTAATGATCTTCAATACTTTTTATGAAATAAAAAGATTAGAAAAATGTATTAAAACAAAATAATATATACATATATATGGATAATTAAATAAATTATAAGTACTTAATTTTATTTATAGTTTTTGAGTACTTTTCTTACCTAATTTTACCAGAATTTTCCATAGAAACCTAGCCTATAACTAGTAAAATCTACGAATATCCTAATCAACTATTCCAATTCTATTTAAAGCTCAAAAAACAATGATTCGATGGAATTAAAAAAAAAAAACGTCGATATAATTAAATATCACATTAAATGCTAATTATAGTTATGTGTAATTTCGATATAAATATGTATTATCGTTAAATTAGTAAATGCCATTTTTATTATTTAAGGAAAGGTTAAATGATAAGGTCGATATTGAATTGCATAAATGTTAAGTGTATTTTACTTACACTACAATTTCCGAAACGCTTATTGTTGATAACTAAATATAAATAAGTAAGTACTCCATCTCTCACACAATATATATATCTGGACGTGTGTACTTTTTGGCGTAATATTTAAGACGCCTGCCAGTTTTATACGCAGTGTACTTACATATTACAAAGATTCACCCGACACAACCTGTCACTTTTGTTATTTTTCAATAAAGTTGGTTATGTCTCTATTGTCAATTATTATTCTTAAGTTCTGTCCACTAAGGTAGCTATTGTGTTGAAAATGTGTATTTGAACTGTAATAATATTTATGAAAGTAAATGTAAACACGATTCAGGTGAAGTAGCTGTTTATTACTTAAGTATATAAGAGAAAATTCTAATTGATTATTTAATTTCTCAAATAATTTATAATTCATAACACTAAAAATATATAATCATTTTGATTTTTTTTTTTTTGGTAAAAGTTAGTTATAAGTAGACAACCCGCAATACAAATACTATACACTACTCTCAACTCTCATACATAGGGCCTGTATTTCCGATGATAAATTTTGTAATAAAATAAATTATGTACGTAAAAGCAAGCCAGACATATACCTATATAACATAAATACATAATAATGAGTTGCATTTTTTTGACAGATACCGAATTGATTCCCGTTTGAAAAAAGTATTTTATTAAGATCTGCTGAATATTGTTTCCCGTTTCTGTTCAGGTCAAATAGTTCAAATTTTCCAATAAAACCATGCTGCCAAAATAAGATGAGTAGTTGACTACGTTTATTATACATACATAATGATAGGCAATATCTTCTCACTGGAAATTTGGGCGAAATTTGATATGACTACAATTGTTGCGAATCGTTTCATTCAAAACTAAATATTTAATTTCCCAGCGCTCATCCTAATATATTTTATTTTATAGAGACTTTGAACAGTACTCAAATATTAAATTTAGTAGTAATACAAGGAAACTTAACAACAAACAAGAGAAAAACAATCAATATTCAAAAAATTATATGACTGACTACATCAATGGGAAATTTAAAATATTTGAAGAAAGTTTGCTTCAAAGTTTCAAGGTAAATTTAACCTACCCTATCAACTTTAACAATCTTAAATTTTACATTATTATATTTCATTATCAGTTAATTTTATATACCTAAGTTATTACTGGTTGACTTCTACTTCAACAATCGATAACGTAATTTTTAACCATGCCTACTTTAAGCCAGTAAAATTGGGAAGGAAATGTGCATAATTAAAAAGCGAGAAAAAACTCGACCAGTAGTGGAATCATAATATATTTAAACGGAAACCAATTCGACTTACTTTAATAAAATACACTTTTCAAACGGGAACCAATTCGGCTACTCCCATTTTTTTCGTTTCGTAAATATATTGTATATATATATAGTCGGTACGATGGACTTATTCCAAACCTTCGAGTCTGCACGTGATCGTGATGATCAATATCATATTGGAAAATAAAATCAACTTGAAAATTAGTCTTACCAATTACCATAGTTCGTATTATTATTAAACTGTACTTATCTTACATTTTTTGTTTGTTTGCTAAGTCATTGTAAATTGATCAATTCTTATACATGCATAATATTTTATATAATATAATGGCTTTCACTCAAATGCGTGCAAAGCTTTATTAGAGTGAATTGGAGGAAATAATCATAGCCACAATATGCACGCCCGTATGCATTGATTCGACACAGTCAACGTGTTAGTTCCCAGACGGTAGCTAAGCTTAACACGGTACGCCTAAATGTCTGAGAATCGAGAATGATGTCCTGTGTAATTTAACAAAACCAGTATATAGACTACTAAACAGTTATGAATGTCACGCTCATCTGGGAATACAAATGCATTTAGATTCCGGTTGACACTTACCTCTATAGTTATATGTTGATATAATCTACTACGGTTAGTTAAAGATCTATATTTACACACAATATATGATGAGTGTCGTTTTGACGTATATTCAGCGAATCTTCGCAGAATATAATACCTATACAGTGTATTAAATATTCAAATAATACAATTTAAACACTCTGTATAGTATCATTTAAACAATCCAATAAAATATTTTATAATCAATTGGAATAATGTGTAGGTCCACCCGAGAATCTCTGAGAAAACTCATCACGCCGCTGTTCGGTCGTTTGGAGGGAATAGCTCTGTTTAAGTCAATAATAAATTATCTGATTTCTTCGTCAGTATTTATTAACACCAAAGATGAAAAAGTTTTAGTTTTACAAAAAACATTTTTTGGAAGACATTTCATTCAAATATTTAAATAGCTCGTGCAATTGGATACAAATTTAACATTTACGAATACACAAAAATATTAAATTGTTATATTACAATTATATCGGCAGAGAACATTATAGAGTACTACAAATGTGAATATCATTAAATATTTAATTAAAATTAAACCATATTATTATGTTAGAATGTAGTTTGTAATTGTTTCTTGTGTTTATTTTTTCCCTTTGATTTTGACTATAATAAGTATTTCTTTGGGATTAAAAATTATGTATTATTGCCATCAACGTTTAAAAAGTAAATATCTTAATAAAATCTTAATAGTTATTATCTATATTGATGTTATAATTATGTATATTTAAATTTTTATTTTTTTGTTATTAATAATTTTCTTGTTATAGAGCGATTACATGTATAAAACAATAATTTATTTTTAATGTTTTTTTTATAATAAAAAATTAAATGATAAAAAAAATTTAGTGTTTTTTTTAAAAAATCATATAATTTAAAGAAAATTTTTTAAAAGTAGATGTAATTAATGATTTGATTATAATACTTGTTTGAAAATTGCACTATAATAATATATACATATTAATAGAAATATAATTCATTTTTCAAAAAAATTATAACAAATCTTGCCAAAAGAGGTTTTTAAACTTTTTGTCAAAATCTATCATTATTAATTTGGCGGAAACCCAATCATATATATTCGCTATTAGTGAAATTTTCATATAATTTTTATCTGAACAAAATATTTCGAGCTCTGCTTGGATTAAAATTTAAGTTTAAACTTTGAAGTGTACAATATGTTATCATTATTATCATTATTAAACGGTTCGTAATATGTCTATTTTTAATTTGTAAAAAGTGTAATTTTTTATCCGAAATGCTTGAAATACCATGTATGTGTATAACAAAAGTGAAAAATATTTTACGATCAAATGCTTTCACCTAAAATAATATTGGTAAAGTATTGATATTTACCGGTATCACTTTATAATAATAATATAATGGTTATACCATGTTTATGTCATCTATAAGTTTTCGTTGTATTCAAATCGTGTTGTACTTATAAAGTTTAACAATTAATAGTATCATAACATCATTTTACAGGTCATTTATGCAATTTTTTTCGAAGTTTATACGGAATTCACCGTTTGGTGCATAATATTGACTAGCGCTATAGCCCTATCGTATTATTGTGTAGGAATTTTTGGCAACCGGTTTCTCATAAAATCTATCAGATAAACATTACAAAATTATTTTCATTATTGTAGTACTGGGATAATTTTAAACCTAATAATTTGTTACTTATAATTTATGTAAATACTCTAACGCTTAATATTTTTTTAGTGTTCAATTGTATAATTAATACTTTATCAACTATAAACGCGTCATCAACATTAGAGTTTTGATTTAGTACATCACCATTTGTGTATATGCTAAACAAACCATACGTGGACTTTATTCTGGGAATCTTGCAAATGGAATACACGCCACGAATACAAATACTTAATATAGCATTGTATTAATCGATTTTATTAGCCTTTATAATCAGGTTTAATAAATAATATTGTATAGTAATACACACAATAAACCCTCACTAGTTGTTCACTGTGTACTCGAACAATCTGTGTCTCAGCCGATGATAAGATGAATGTCAATAATAATGTTTTCAATGCGTGATACATTTATGTTTTTCTAATAATGATAATAATAATATGTTGTTGAAATGTACGTATAATATGATACTTATAAAGGTAGCAACGAACAATAACGTTATATTTTATTACTGTTTACCTAACTTGAAAACCATTTTATTCGTAAATATTTCGTCATTTTGTGTCTATTTCTGTTATTCGCGAGAAATTGAAGACCGTTGGATAACGTGTTAGTCGATAAAATAATAAGCTTAAAATTAATTACAAACCGTTTTAAGGTTTATAATACTATGCCTTTACTATAAAAATTAATTTTTATTTTAAAATAAATTCAGAAATATGTTTATTAATTCCAAGTTATTATAAAATTATGTTTGATGTGTATATTATAGAATAAAATAAATCATACAATGTAAGTTTTTAATATTATTACGAAATTGGAATTAAAGTAATTTTCAAGTGAGTTGTATGAAAAATACTATTAAATTTTCTGAGCAAGTAGGAAATGTGTGTTACAATACCAAGAAATCCTATCATTTTAAATTTCATTTTCTAGGAACACCAATACCAATTTTTTGGAAGCCAATCTAAAAATCACCGATTGGGGTTCTATGTTGTTAAACGAAGTATTTTTGCTACTATATTCCTCCGTTTGCTTATGTAACGATAACCATTAATCGCTATCATAAGCTCGCAGCATGTATAAAGAATTTATTTTACAGCGTTTAAATTTTTTTTTAAATACATATTAATATGTATGGTATATTTGAATTTGTAAGTAAAATATTATTTCAATTGTTTTAAGTTCTTAGTGTCAGTTGGCCAAATTTATCACAAAAAAGTTAAGAAATAAAATATATAATTTTTTTTTAATAATAATAATTTAATATAAAATAATGTTAATTAAAAAATTGATATACATGCAGTTTCGCTTATTCAACTATTTTATTTCAACTTGTCAATGAAAAAACTAAACTTGAAAATCCCACTTTCAAAATGAACAGAAACCAAACATCTTATATAATATTTATAAAACGCGAAAAGAAGGTAAATAAAAAAAATATTATTTAATTAAGATTTTAGATTTAGTACATTTGTCACGTAATTAATAATTATTTTGAATGTAACACAGTGTTTAGCGTTTACAATTATACATACAAAAGGCTATTACCACAATAATAATAATTTATTACATTGATAGTAAAATAATATAGGTTATCGCTAGTATATTAACTGTGTATAGGTAGTGTAATGTCCCGATAAATGATTATATCCAATTTATAGTATAACAGTTAATCGTAGTCAATTTGTTGTGATGTCATTGATGTCAATGTTATTTATCAAAGGTAATTTTGTCGACAGCCGAGTTCATCGTTTATCCAAAAACGTATCATTTTTAGCTCAATATATTAGTGTAAACTGGTTAGTAGCATTAAGGTAAGAATATTATCTAAAATATATAAGTATTAAGTTTTTATTGGTGTTTAAATTTCGAGTTATGCACATTTGCACATTTAAAAAATTAAAAAATTAAATTTTAAATAGTTATATCTCAATGTAAAATAATAATATTAGTCGTATTTAGCTGTTAGTTATTTAACTTTAAAGTTAAATTGGGTTAAAAGTGTATATATTATTTCAAATGTACTATTTCAAAACGTTGATTAATATTTACAAGTTCTATGAGTGACAAAAAATACATTTAATTTTTTTTATAATCAAATTTTGTAACTCGAAAAGTCATATTATCATCCGATTACAATTTTGATTGTATATTTATGTATAAAAACGATAGTTAATATGATAAACTAAAAATTGCTATATTTTTCATTGAAAAATGGAATATCAGGAACACTTTATTAAAATTGTGTGATTATGATTTTAGATTTTAAAGTCTCGTACCTGTATTGTCAAATAAAAATAAATGAACTAATCGGACTCATTCATAGATATGGACTTGCAAGTTGAAATAGTTTTTATAATTCCTAAATTCCCAATTCGAAAGAAAATATAATAATATAATAAGTATTAAACCAAACAAACTGAATTCAAATAATGAATATTAATATCGTTGCAACGCGATTGTAATATTATACTTAAATCGATCAAATTGAACGTCTTCAATATCACAAACAAAAAAATACTAAAAATCAGCGGACGCACTTTATTATAATATAGAGTCATAATTTACGTAACTCGCCCAAGTCTGCGGCGCTCAATATAATATCATATACTATTATTATTATATTATACGGTTTTGCGATAGTTGCATTGTACCGTACGGGGTGTACAAGTAAAAACACTTAAGGACTCTGGCGTATAATTGGCTTAACAATAAATAACCACGAGGTGTGTAACGTGTCAGTAGCCAGTTTCCGAGAATCATTATCGCTGAGCCGGGGATCATAATAATATAATAATAATAAGTCGTACGTGGCAAAAGGAATTCGACTGATCACACAACTGATCGATCCAATATTCGGATATTTGGTGTCCATGTAATAATGTTATGTACCGAACTCGAGTCTATAATTTTACCTCGGACATTAAATTCGAACGGTTAGTTTGGTTGCGATGAAATTCTTCTTAGAAACCACCCATTACAACCACCTTTGGGAATTTTACTAGAAATGATGGTCAATCAAATATACAATAGAGAGTGAAGAAAAATTCATTGTTTTACGATGGTTTTGAGTTAAAATTTTATAATTTTAATTAAATATGGATATGTAAATTCTATAGATTACAATAATTTGTTACTAAGAAAATATCATGATCAATTAACACAAAAAACTTTTAAAAGAATCTGTACGTTTCAAGAGTACATTATTATATTATTTTCTCCTATACAGAAAAATAAAACGTAACGTCGGCCATTGCTTTCACAATTTATTATCGGTCTACAATACGCATACTAACGTAAGCCTTTCGTGTCTTACTGTTGAGCACTCGTGGCACGAATGCATGAAATATTTCACTTAAAATGCGCAAGTCTGCCGTGTGGGTCTTAATATGGCTCACATAAAAGACTATATACATGTAGTTACTCGGTGGTCGGTTGCACACATGAAAATTCTGAATTGCATGCGGAAATCATTATCTAGGTCCTAGATTCTTGGTCGAATCACGTGCATGGTTTTCTTACGACAGATCAAGATTGCATAGAAACTTGTTTTTTTTTTTTTGCGACAAAAATGATGTTCACAATATATGACCGAAATATTTAATATTCAGTAAAAATGATCAAACTTGTAAATATCAAAATATTTTAAACTAAAATATAAAACACAAGTAGATTTATAAATAATTTTGTATGCATTTTTTTGTTTATCGTATGAAATATGAATAACCGATATTGAATCAAACCACTATATATATTATTTTATATAGATAAATATACCTACCTATCCATCAAGTTATAATCATTTGTTATCGCTATTCACTAATCTAATACCATCGAAAAACGTATATAATATTAGTTTATTAGTATACAACAAAATAAAATAAATGGAGATCAGTAAAAACCAATAAATTGTCTAAACTTTAACAAACGTTGTTTAAACTTGTAATGAAAAATTCACGCACGTGCAACTGCTTAGTCATAAAAATAAAAAAAAACACGTACGCAACCGTCGTTGACGAACGTTGTTCGTTTTTTTTTTGTATGCAATTTGGATGCAGCTACTTTTATGCATAACTGATAATATCGGCAATAACATTGTAGTGGTGGTCGTATTGTCTATAATGTTCCAAAAAAAATGAACATTCCAAAGTTCCAACAACTATAATGTTGCAATGATAATAATAATCATAATCATAATAGTACTGATAGAATAATAATAACAATAATAATGCAACTTGATGTAAACTATTTTCTAAGAAATAGGAGTATATCTAGAATTTAATACAAGTATATGTATATATGTTTTCTAAATTGAACCGTTTGTCGAGTGTACCAAAAATATATACATAAAAGACTAATAATAATAAAAACAAAATAAAACATATTTCGAGAAACTACGTAACCGAATCACAGGAATGAGGTCGACATATTATTTGATTGACTGCACGAATGCCAAGTTCGACAAACGGTGAACTCGATCGGAATTCCAACCGAAAATATAATAATATATGGCATTTTCTGACGTAGAGACAATAATATAATTTCGAATAAGTTTGTGAATATAAGTCAAGATCGCTAAAAAAAAATACTTCGCGCACTGTAATATAATATGGAAATTACTACACCGTTTTTTTATTTTTATTATTTGTAAATAACAGTATAAAGTATAAATTCTACGAAACAGAGAATACAATTTATTGAAAAGTGGTCCGTTCTTAGATTAAATGGAAAGGAAGAACCCGCAATAAACCATCAGCTCGACGTGTTGCCGGCCACGCGCATACGATATGGTGACCGACCTTAGTCGAGCGAGAAATGTGAGGGATCCAAATCTCAATCAAACGTCATGCCCCCGTGGAATGCCATGATAGTGTATAAAATGAAACGAATACGACCACAGTAAGAATTCACTGTGCGGCAGTGACCGAACTATTCGACTTTTAGCTTCGGGAGGCAACGTCAAAATAATAACATAAGCGGCGAGTAATAATCCCGATTCTGGACGAAAATAATTCTACAGTTTAATCTAAGAAGTTTAATGTTGCAGCTAAAACAATTTATTTATACTAAAACTAAAATAAAATACCGTATACTATCCTCGTGACGTAATTATGTAATATCAGATAGGTTTTAAATTTAAATTAAATACACACAAGTTCGTTCTAAGTATTTATCTAGTATTAGAATACCTAATTAAAATGTTAGATACAGTTTTAATTTTCTTTTTAATGAATATTTTTTTTTTTTAAAACTTCATGTAAATTCCACAAACTACCGGTTCAATCTGCAGTGAACACAATTCTGAATCAATACTGGAGCTAGAATACTATAGGACTTTATAAGCGGCTCTTATATGAATAGAAAAGTTTTTTTTCTGAAAATCTAACATACATTACTATATAACACCATCGAACCATAACAACTTTTTTACTAGCCGTCAGATTCTGAAATAACATATTGACGTTAAGTATTAATATACAATAAATAATAAAAACTTTTTGGTAAGGTATAGAAGTTATATCTCAAATGCAAATACTTGAAAAGTGTTTAATAATAATATCGGTGTTTCTAAAAAAATAAAATAATCCTACATTCAATATAAAAACCATACTTTTGAAAAAAAAACTCAATTTTGCAAGCACATAATTTTATAAACTAAGTAAATTAGTAAAAAATAGCAATATCTAAATATAAGTAATATTAAAATATTAAAATCACACCATAATATTTTAATAAATAAAAGATTTATATTTAGAACTACAATAGTTATATAAAATTTAAGTTTTTATTTTAGGGGGGGGAATTTGTGAAAATTTTGGCAAAAGCTAATCTGACCAGAATTATTAAATCGAAAAAATATGCACTGAAAATTATAAACTATATGAGATAAACTGGCAAACTGCATTTTCATTGGCTGCCATTTTGATTACGAAAATAAATAATGTTATAAATAACATATCGATTACTATGTAATTTTATACTTTATACTTTTTTAAATCTATGAAAAAACAAAATATTAACTTGAATTAGTTTGTATTATTGATATTAATTACCATTAATTTGTGTAGGCTATAATATGTATTATTCATAGTTATATTTTAATGAAATAATATATTCTTGAATATTAAATTTCAACAATTCCATATTATTTTGTTTTTCTAACAGTTAAAAAATAACAATAATTTCCCTCGAAAACATGATACCTGTATACAAATACACACGTGTTAACGAATATATCGTGTACAATATGAAAATCAATTTACTAATAAAATTGAAATCACCATTAAACGTGTAAACTCGTCTAAATAATGTTACTATTATCATACTATGAAAATTGAATTTGTATATAATAATATAAACTAACATAGTTATTGCAATATTGATTTTTATTATTTTTTTTATCAGACTACGTCATAATATTGTATGTGAAGCCAAAACCAAATTCACTACTACGATGTACCTATTTTGCCTAGCTATATCGCCGTGTAATCTTTGATAATATTAGCAATATTATGCGCTATTATATTCTAAATTTTATTTCGTAAATCAATATTTATTTATTTATATTTATTTGGTACATGTCACATACAAACATTTTGCTGGTTTTTACTATGAATATTTCCACGATTTAGCTAAACGCTCACACCAAAATTGAGCACTAAATCTTTTTATCCCCTATATTTTTTTCAATTCTTCTTGATGATGTGTTGTAAATGTAGTTGCACAACACAATATTTCCCTCAGAATTCAATACAAGAGAAAATACGAGTAAATAGTTGATATGAAAATATTGATGTTTATAAACGAAAAATAGAAAAAAACGTTTAGTAAATTATAAAATACAAAATGCTGATGAGTGACGACTGTGGAAGTGCCTATATGACTTAGAAAATATTTATATTTTAAATATAACTTGTAACTAAACATTATCATTGATATTGTAAACTGCTTTTGTGTTAACTTATTATTTATTATTATTTTTATTTTGAACTTAATTTATAAAATAAACAATCTGTAATCATAATAGTATTAAAATACATATGTGTGTAAGCAATTATGCTTTGGACCCATGAAAAAAACAGCTAGAAGATGCTTACAATTTTTTTATAAGAACATTTTACTGGGATTAATCATAATATAGGGTCATTGAGTTTTAATGAAGATTTAAGTCTTTACACTATTTCCTCCTTACCCTACGAAGATAGTTATCAGGAATAGTGATAGAACCAAGAGAAGAAATTAATTTATTTAAGTGATTCTTTAATCATAAGCGGGACCGCTTATATAGGATCTTGGCAGTTTCGTCGATTGTATTTATTTTTAGATCTGTATGAATAGTATGATTAGAGACACAGAATGGGTTATTTGTGATCATACAACGAGTTATAGAGAAGGCTTGAATTTTATTTATATTTGACTTTTTTGCCACGCCCTATTGTTGGATGCGATATGTCAAAAAAAATAAATTGAGTATTATTATTTACTAGATATTAAATAATAAATAATAATATTATCAAAATCGATATTATATCAATATTAAACTATAAAATAAGATTGCTATGAGTACTATGTTGATTAAATAATACAATTAAATGATATTTTTTATATTAATGAAAATCAATGGAATAAAAAAAAAAATGTATTAGTTTGAAATAAATTTTTCATTTTTTTCGTATGTTTTCAAATGTATCAATTTTTGTATACATTATTGCTAAAGAAATTAAATCATAGGCTGATTAATTTCAATTTAGATTCAATATTCGAACTTATTAACATATTTCAGATGTTTTATTATCAACGACGCAAAAATTTAAAATTATGATAATTTTAAAAAATGAATAATATTCCAATTACAAAAGATAAAAATTCCAATATATATATAACTTATATAATCCCGATAATATCACTAATCGGCGATTTAATAATGTTCATGACTCTGCTGCAATAAACAACAATATTTTATCGCATGTCAGACGCCAGTAAAACGTATAGTTAACATTATTAATATTATTATTATTGTTCAATATTTTTTGTTAAGCCTGCACTGCATTGTTCTTTATAACACAAGTATATTATGTTATAATATTATGTAAGATCGTTACTAAACGTATAACTATATTTTGATGATTTAATTAAACATTTCAAAATATTCAATAAATTGATTCAGGCCACGGATAGATATAAAATCTTAGCCGACATAAAAAATGTTCACTATAATGGTATTATAATCAGAACCAATAAAAGTGAAAATAATTATATTATAATGCTGATAATATTACTAATCGGCGATATAATAATGTCCATCACTCGTCAACAGTGTATATTATACGTAAATAGTTTAGGGCATACGAGTAAAACGTAGATCGTAATTATTATATTATTATTGTTCAAACGTTTTATGTCCGGTCTGTACTTAGAATTTTTTTTTTTTTTTTAATGTAACATACATTACAATATAAAAACATGTTACTGGGTGTTTAATACTCTTTTAATAATACTAAAAAATATCATCCAATTAAATCGTTCGTATTGTGTAGTCGAATGTCGTACGACAAGCGCGTGTCAAATAAAACTGTTTATATTTCATACATTACATATTACATACGACTGGTCGCATTCGAGCATTCGGTAGTGACATGATTGTACTTAAAGCAATTTTTTTCTTCTTGATATTCAAATTAGGATGCCATAGTCGGTCTTCGCGAAATTTATTTCAATATTATTGCGCCATATACAACTGCGCAACACCGTCGGGAATATTCACAGAAACGCGCACATGTTATTGTTTTTGCCACATGTTATAGTAAAACCATTATAGTTTCGAGAACTACAAATAAATACTAATTAAACTATTAAATGAAAAACAGCAAAATTTTAAATTTTGAAACCAGATTAATGAAATAAATTGGGTGTGGAAAAATAACAAAATGAGAAATAAATGGACCTAGGGTACTTGGGGAATCTAAGACAATTTTTAAAATATTGATACAAAAGTGAGAATTTTTCCAATTAAATATACGAAATTAATGACGAGAGATCGTGGGGATTTTGGGAATGGCTAAGAAGACAGTAAGGAAGTCTCAAATAGGACTTGGTAGTATTAATTATGAAGTAATAGATTGTGTAGAATTTTGGATATTTTATTTAGTAGTGTACACTTAAGATTGATTATTATTTATTTATTAAATGTTTAATAAAAAATCTCGAAATGTGATACAGGAGTTAGTGGTATATATTAATTTTAACCAACGTATATAATATAACTTAATACATCACAAACATGGTCTTAGAGCACAGTTCATGTGCGTACACTGTACAGTGTAATAAATTTCCATAATTATTTCCATGAACTGTATGATATTATACTTGTGCGACCGGCTCCTCTATTAATTCGCGAGCTTTAAACCAAACGTCGTTGAACGCTAAAATACGCTTGGTCTCTATAGTCTCTAGGGATTTTACACAAATTACGAACTTTCAACTATTATCTACAAACAACCTGGCCGGATTATATTTTCTAGTTAATTTAACAGTACACCTTCCTTTAGGCGGATACAGGTAACTGCGGGTATGCGCCCACTTATTAATATTTTCAATGCAGACATTTTTGGGATACGTTGCTGTGTTTTGAGGACATACATAATTATAAAAAATATTTTGATACTATCTTCTTATAGTCTAACAAAATACTGTGCATAGTTAAAAATTAAAAGATAAAAAGTGTATACAGTTATGCTGTACATAAGGTGTCAAGTGGGTCATTAAAATGGGTGTGTTAAATTTCAATTCAATGATTAATCATTGAATACAAAAAACGATTCTGAGCGAAGACAGTCTGTCAGTTTATAATATCACTATAAATATATTTAGTGATATGTTTTTATGGTTTATAACTATTAATTTTTATTACTTTTAACAATATGGTTGATGATATTTTTTCCGAAAATATTTAATTTACTATAATTAATATTACAATAATATGCATTTACTATTTACGCTATATTATATCAACTTATATAACTAAAAGTGTATAATCATATTTCTGTAAATACTGTGAAAGCATAAAAACGAGTTCATAGTATAAATAGATAATATCATAAAATAAATTAAAAATATCATTGCGTGTTGTAAAATTCATAATAATAATATAATAATATTCGTAAAAGTTTTAGATCCCTCGGTATAATGTTTTTCATTAATAACAAAATAATAAATTAATGTAATTATTCATCGTTAAAATATGTAATTTCGTCAAAATCGTAACTTCAAATGTTTATAAAATCGACTTTCTGGTATTTTTTTTTTTTTTTTTTTATAGTATAGTATATACTCGTAGATTGAAATACTTATAAAAAAATTTTCATTAAATTTTCAAATCATAGAAAAAAAAACAAATTATTTTATAAAATGATTTAATATTTTTCATGATTTTTAAGAATTTTATAAAACTTTTGATTTAAAACGCCTATAAAAAATATTACGACTATAGATTTTCGATATTTTTTAATTGAAAAATTAACAACTAATGAGAAGTTTTATTTTAAATTTTCAAGCATTTTTACCCAGAGAATAATTGTTAATTGACATTTATTTATTTATTGATTAGCGTAAAACTTCACGGTATTATAATTTTTTTTTGTTTTTCCCAATTATAAAAAAAAAATATTGCGAATGTTTTACTTTTGATAACCTTTTTCCCCAAAGTACTAACTAGAACTAATTTTTTACCAGAAAGCTCCCTCGTTTTTGAAAACCAAAACATTGTTACTGTCCTAAAAAGTGATTACGTACAGACAAAAAAAGAACACGCACATCATCCTAAAATCTATAACTGCTCCGCTCAGAATTTAAAACAGTACAGTGTATAATATTTTTAAAAGTAAAGTATACCATAACAACTACATCGGTGAAAAGATTTTACAAAATATTTTAATAGGTTATAACATACGATTGCATTGGACTGAAGTGAAGTACTCTGGATGTTTAAGCGGGGAAGGGTGTCATATTATAAAAACCATCCTTTGTTATGTCGATTTGATATTGATCAATAATATTATAATTGGCTGGTGCGTGTATGACGACCGCGATAGCATAAGCTCGAACGGTGTACGACGAAATGACTAACGAAAAACGACCTTGTACTGCGCGTAGTCGCTGCCATTTTCAAGCAGTATTTATTTTAATCGTCGCGATCGATTTGGGCATTTTATCACTTACCTCAATTTGTACCTAACGATTAAAACGCTGCGCGTGATCCGTGTCCGTGACATAAAATAAAATTGTACTGTTCGCACAAATCATTGTGATTATTGTTTAATAATCGTTTACAATAATCTGTACAAGCACCGACATTTTATTTCCAGCATTTATCGGCGCGGTATACCGTAATGGTATTACTAGGTGTAAATCGATACGGCGACCAACTGGCTCACGGTGTTTAACGCAGCAGTGGGTAGAAACGGATGCACTATTAAATATAATGAAATATTCATCGCGATGTTTCGATGCCAAAGCGATTTCGTTTGACGTCGGGTTAGCAGTGATAGAAACTCGATCGCGAAAACCGTGATGCAAGCGCGCGTGTGCTTGTGTGTGCGTGTGTCCGGATGACACTCTAAATAATATATTGTAATATATACATGGCTCCTAAGTCTCGTCCGATGGTCATGACGCGGCGACGGGCGCGCGTGCAGACGCGGGAGGCGACAATTTAATAATGGACAGATTTCGTGTTTTGACACGGAAATGCGCTTAGGGCACGTCGGATATCGGACAATCGGAAAAAGGCAGACGAGTGTAAAACGCCGTCAAACGGAAAACCGTCACCGTCCATCACGCGGATGACGGGGGCGGGGGCACGATAAAATGGCACCGCAGTGAGGTGGCGGTGGAAATGGCTGCGGTGCGGCAACGGTAGTGCCGGGGCCCGCGTGCGGTAGGAGTATGTATACGGTGAAGTGGAACGAAACGAAACTAATGGTCATCATTGTTATTTGGTCGGTCGGTCCGCATGTGTACACCTATCTAACCTGCAGCAGGACACATTGTGTGTGTCGTGCAAACAGCCAGCGCACGCATCAAATGCATCGTCCCGAATGAAAATACTACCTTCTCGGTAATAAATTACTCGGTATCGTTCGGAAAAAAAAAAAAATACAACGGAATTGAATGCGTATAAAAATATCATTCGATGGAAATCTTTCACCCCGACTCGATATCGTCCTGCGACCCGATTTGTGGGTTAGGTTAGGTTGCGCGCAACGTCGTACGGCCGATGGTACGTTCGCGGCGGCGGTGATTGCAGTTTTGTGACTTGTTTTTTTTTTGCTATTATTATTATTCGCACATCGCTGCGATTTCGTTGATTAAAAATAAAAAAAAAAAAGTTTTCACGAATTTCGTTTAGGAATTCTATTAGGAATGATTATCAGAGGTAGGTGGTATTCGCGGGTCGGCGTTTTAATATGATTACGTACGGAAACGCTATAATTTGATGACTATGACGAAAAAAGTTGCAAGTCATAAATACAAAATCTCACAAAAGAGCTTTTATAAATATTTCAATTTTTTTTTTTTTTTAATTTTATATTTATCATGTTTACGTTTTTTTTCTATAGTTGTAACGGATTCAGAAATGTATTTTTATTCATTTTTTGATACGTTATCTTTTGATATATATATGGTCTATACACATATTATCAATCACAATATATTATTATTATAGTACTATATCCATACTATTAGTATACAAAATATATCATATTACTACGCATATTATTATGAATAACTTGATATAATATAATTTCTAGGTAGGTCATACGAGATTGTGTGTTTTATGTGAATATAATAAATTCATATAAAATATCATATACAAAATAAACACATCATATACACGTATTATTGGACAATCATGAATTTTTATTAAAACTTAATTCCATATAAAAACTGTCATTCGATTATATGAAATGCGAGGAAAATTTAGAAAACATCTGGCGTATTGGAGATATGCTGATTGTGGAAAATGTAAATCGATGTGAGGATTTTCAAAATTAGAAAAAAATGTATGTCAATTACCTCCTTGATTGGACCACAACATCAATTCGATCTTATAATGGTCAACGTCCAGATGTAAATCAATCGAGACAAAGCAAACACCTTCATCAACTTCACTGTAATTTAAAATAGCAAGACACTGAATATTTTTATAGTGATAATATAATTGATTATTATACTTAAGAACAAATCATTTCAACTAAAAACCGTAAGTCTATGTTATTTTTAATAAAAGTTGTAAAAACAACAAAAAAAGGTGATCACAGATATTTTTTATAAGGAGCTGAAGTTTAAATTTAATGAAATTGAATATTCATGCGTAAATTAACGTATTTTCATCAAACGATTTTTGTTGTTGTTGTTGTAACTTAAAAAGTATTATAAGTAGAAATTTGAAACATTTCATTAAAATTATCATTTCCTGTACTCGATGCAATTTTAAAAATATTCAAACTACTATTTAATTATTTATTGAAATTTAAAATTTAGCATATTCATAGCTTTATTTTTCAAAGTATTGATAAATATTCTTAGGCTTAGTTAAAGAGCTTAATAAAATCATATAAAAGATTCCACACTGCATGTTCTTATAGGCTAGCTATAAAAAATTTAAAAATACCTAGAAATTCATTTTTTTACAAGGTTCAAATCAAAGTTCACATTAGATAATATTTGTACAAGTCACGAATATCGAAAATGCTTTTGTGTGTATAATGGAAAGCAGATATTATTATTATTATAACTGCAATAGACACATAGTAAATATTATTGATGTTACTATTTTAACTGTATCGTCACTGTTTTTTCCTCGACATAAGTGGGGCGAAGAATATGCGAACAGATTATAATTAAAATGTTTTGAATTACAATAATCACCATCGAAAATTAAATCTCAGTAGATTGCTGTACCTGTACGTCGATGAAAAACATCTGTTTAAGACTTGTTTTTACGGAAATTCGAATAGCAAATATTTTTATTTTCTTATTATTAACTTTCAATTTTGAAGTACGGATAATAAATTATTATACGCGAAATTTATCATACTATTTCAAACGTTATTTGCTCTGATGATTTTAAATAAAAATAAAAACAAATATTTTGCCATTTATTTAGTTCCACAACTATTTTTCTATATTATATTTTGTATTGCGTTACATTTTTATTTTGTAGAAATGTATACATTTCTATATTATGCACATTTAAATGAATAATTTAGTAGAGCAAACTTTTTATTAAAAACAAAAATACCTTTTAAAATAACCCAGGTGTAAACTGTTTATAAGTAATAGCATAGTTTCGTATAAATGAAATAGTTTATTTGATGAAAATAATAAAGACAAAAAATGCAATTTTACAATATTTGTAAATTGAGTCAAATGGAAATACAAAGATAAATGCAGTACCTATAATAAATATTATGCAAACCGCATTTTTTGAATACGTACGTTATACGATGTATAGTTATAGACGTATCGTTACTTTATATATTAAATTCAACTTTAAAAATATTTAACTTGTCTAACCTTTGGATGCTAATATTCTATGGAAAAAAAATAGTAATATACCGCCATTTATTAAATTATAATGATATAAGTAAAATAATTTTTTTTCATATATCATTTTTTTATACCTGTCCTAGTTTTCAACAAGTAAGGTTTAAAAAACTGAATATTTAACTGTTAGGTATATCCATAAAATATATTATTTCCATTGAAATTCAAATCGAATGTCAAACTATACAAAGGAAATTCTTTAAAAAATCGATTGTTTCAACTCTCATTTTATTACCTCTGTTCTGAATATATTTTTTCCGAATGATTTATATAGATATTATAGGTACTCACAACTATTATTTTATATTTTTTATATTTTATACTATAATAATATATTATTGAATATTATACATATAAATATATTATGCACTCGGTTAACCGAGTGCATATTCCTAACCTAACCTAGGGGGGATAGTGTTTTGGATATGCCTGATACCTCCGTCTACTTATTTATGTAAAAACTTTATTTTCGAATTGCTGACTTTAGTTTGATATACTTTCAACGAACCGATTCACGCAGGTACGCACGTGGTATAATGAACTCTTCTGCCACATATTACTCCCAAAGCCGTTACTTTTAACCAGTTCCGCGGCAATCTGTTCGGCATTTGTTTGCGAAACGGTACGTGCCGTTGCATTATCCGTGCGCCGTTGTCGTTCTCGGCGGTCACCCGTATCGGCCGTACGCGTTCGACCGTCCGCGCGTCTGTATCGCCATCGATAACGGATCGTGTCTTTTGTAATTCGACAGGATATACCGCCAGCAGGTAATCGTCCGTTGTTTTATTTATTGTTCGTGATGATCCTCATTAATTATTGTGCGTGCCATCGCCGTTGCAGTGCAAAGTCTACGCTACACGTTACCGAAACCCACGTGTCTTTATCAGAGGCGAACGTAACCTAACCCAACGGATACAACTGAGCATGTGCACTTTAAAATCGATTTGTATTAAGCACTGAAAATAGTTTATTTACTATTTTATAATGTTATAGATTTTTAC